>NW_015542406.1:685267-687502 GCF_001515605.1 Sinocyclocheilus anshuiensis | reverse complement strand
CACTTAAGACTTTATTGCACAATGCACATTTCTTAATATTATGCCTAAAATGTGTTTTAATATCACTATTAATAAGGATTGTATGATCTCTGTATAATATCAGTTTTTTAAATGCGAGATATATTCCACTTTAGCACAATCAAATATACTTCAGTATATATTTAGTTGGACTTTAGCACTATACTTCCACACAATGTAAGTGCATTAAGTATAAAATTAGTTGTTCCAATTTAGCAGACTTTAAGTATAAAGCACATATGCAGGGTATTGTTATTAAGCACATAGATATGTAAATGTATTTGTAGTATACTTAGCACAAAATAAATGTATTTTAGTATTTTTTTTTTCCACTAGGGAAACCAGGCACCGTTTCTAAACAACAGTCCTAAACAAACATGTTGCTGGATTTTGATGTGAGAGTACAACAGTAGATGGACTTTTTCACTTGAGGACACTTTATTTGGATCATGGACTTAATCAGAAACAACAGTTTAAAGTTAAAATGTCTTAATAATATATTTGTTTCTTACAAAAACACAGCTGTTCACTTTACAATACATTAATTGATGGACTGGACTCAATTAATGAGTCCCCCCTCCCCCTCAAATCCTTCTTATATTTATATTTTATATAAATGCATCAAACATTTCACACAGCAATTCTTCAGATCAGTTATGAGATGCCTTTCATAATCTTGCAACAAACCACCATATGCCATGTACACCTTGTCACAAAATCAGTTCTGGGCTTTTAACTTAAGTGCACCTTCCGCAAGGAACATGGTTGTGCTTTGCTGTCTTGCTATGAATATAAATATTTAATCTTCCCTTTGATTCATTCATTTGCTTGTATTCTCTACACTCTGATTAATAAGTGAAGGCAAGAACTACAGTGTAATGCACTGAAGTCTGAAGTACGAAACAATAAAAATGTATTTGTTTCATATATACAGTATATACAGTGTATATATATATATATATATATATATATACTGTATTGTTACTATAACAAATTAGATAAATCAAACTTCAAGCACAAATAGTAGATATTTCTATATTTATGTTATCATCATTTAGATATTATCATATTGGCCAGTGTTTCAGGTTTTTAATGAGCCATAATAATACAATTTAGAGCACTTTCTGGTTTCTGGTGCACAAACAAATCTTTTATTTGTTTGTGTCTTATGTTTTATTGCTGCGTCTGTGATTTCTCTCCCCATCTCCTTTCTCTCAGAAGTTACAGTCCTCGGTCACAGACGTGTGTGCTCGGGGTGAACTTTAAGACCTGGGGGAGTTTGACCATCTGCTGGAATGCAGATGTAGGCCTGTAAATTAGGGCCCCTAATGAAAACTCTCTGGTGTCCAACTCCAGCAATCATCTGGTTAAAATCAACCAGTAATTCCACAAAATTTTCCAACCCCTCTCTCAGCCCTCAACGCCTAATTTAGAGGAAAAGTAGACATTCTGCTCTAAACACCTGCATTATGAAGTCTACAGAAACCATTATCTGTTCTTGTCTGCAAAAAAAAAGAAAAAATTTAAGAAGATTTAAAACCCACTATATAATGCATGCAATAATGACTGCAGGATCACTGCAATCTTTTGAGATTATCTAAATTATTAGATAATTATATACACAATTATGCATGTATTTCCACAATTAATTTACAGAAGTTTTGACTGCAGAAATTGACATTAGTTGTGTATGCAAAAATCTGTATATTAAATATTTAAATTAGACATTATATATTACAGGATTTGTCTATGTGCCACGTGAATCGTTAATATAAAAACTATTGCTTTAAAAGGCAATTATAGAAGAGAGCAAAACAAAATACATAACAATAATATAATTTAAAATATGTAAAAGTCTTGAATAATTATAGATTTAAAACAGAAAGAGGATGGGAGGCCAAGATGTTTTTTTTTTCTTCCTTTGGCTTAAAACAATGAGAGCTGGAAAAGTCTTAACCTGTTAAACATCTCTCCTCTCAAACAGTTACAACTTTCCTTCGAGTTATTCAACCTTTCACCCACTGGGCCCCCTGACTCTGACCTTTCACCACATGACATTTGCTTAAAAACTACTCTGCCGCCAACGACCTCTGGAATCTGCAACACATTACAGCAAATGACCGAGGATAAGGACACAGTAGATTGGTGGTTTGCCTGGTTATTAGTTTGCTGATATAGTTTTACTGGGGTCAAATGCAATGGCTGAGAAAACAGGTT
>NW_015542406.1:683097-685245 GCF_001515605.1 Sinocyclocheilus anshuiensis | reverse complement strand
GAGGCAGACTGCGTTAAGAAACTCTTCCGGATGTTTGATTATGTGATAAATATGTTTTCTTATTTTAGAATTGCCAGGTTTTTCCTTTGTTGTAGGGATATGCACTGAATAATGAGCAAACTCTGAAGCCTATTAACGTGCGAACATGCTGGACAAAACCAAGCTATTATTGCATTATCCATTTCTATTTTTCTGATTTTATACAAAATCATACTGGTATGATTTCAGTTGAACATAAAAAAATAAAAATAAATAAAACCTTTTTAAAAATGGTAAATGACTAAATGTTTTAGTATTTCTTATTTCAGCATTTGTGTTATTTTCAGTGTTATTTCAGTATTATTTACATAATATTATAGTATTTAATAATAAATTAAATTAGCTATTTTGTTATTATTATTATTTTGAATTTCTTGTTGTTATTTGTTATTTAGCAAATAAAGCCAAAATAAATTATTTGTAATAGTTTTAGATTCAGTTAAAAATAACAACACTGACTGAAATAAACTCAAATTACAGTGCATGGAAATGTGTGTAAAGATTCAGCGAGTCAGCGCTCGAGAACAAATCATTCAGACCAGATTCCGACCAGATAGAACCTTCAGTGAATAATGATTTAAATTTCAATTAAATTTCAATACACTGTAAAAAATGTTTTTACGAAGTTGTAAACAAGAATTATTGGAGAATGTTTTAAACAAAGTTATATTTTTGTCCTTCTACATCACGTTTAATTCAGTGTGTTACAGATTCTTTGTAAATATTAGTTAAATTTAAGCAATCTCTCTCTTTTTTTCCTTTTCTTTTTTTTAGTATATAGACCTTAACCTAAATACACAAAATATTGATTTGGAGAAGTCCTCAGCACCACTGAATTTCCTTCAAGTACAAGACACATTTTGTAGATACACCAGTCCATGGTACAAATGGTTTCTCTATGCAGGCTGATCAGTCACACTAAAGAGCAGGAATGTCCTGTAACTCCACCCTCCAGTGATGGATCCAATGATGAGTATGATCAGGCAGCCTGTTACGTCATTAGGTAGTTTCTACACGCTTTCTTCCATTTTCCACTGATTTCTTTAGAACTTTTTTACAGATCTAATTTTCCATCCAGTACCTAGTTCCTACCTTTTTTGGGTTTTGTTTGTTTGTTTCTGTCGCTTCAGTTGGTAAGGGGAACATCACAGTGAGCAGAGGCGCTGATGTATATAGCACTGTCGCTTGTCTCTCCTGAAAGCTTTTGTTTCCCCCAGGCTTCCCATTCATTACAGAGCCTTTGGTGAGAGGAGGCATAAAGAGAGGCCCTGACCCTGGTGTGAGCCCTTTGACCTCTCTGGAGCCAAGAGGTCAGATTCACAAGCCACTGGGCCATCACTATTCGTTGACCGCAGGGCTCTTGCAAACGAATGACTGCGGATGAGGAGGCTGAATGGAGGAAAGACGGTGGGAAATGTGGTAATTTATAGAAGTGGGGAGTCCATTTCAAAAGAGGCCATGCTGGATCAGCTGACAGACGGGTCAGAGGTGCTGTTTGGGCCTTATTTCCTGGCAATGTTACTGTAACATCTGCGTGTTAAGAGACTTCTGGGACCAAAACTTTTTGACCCCTCTGGGTCACAGAATGGGAAAAAGCAAGCGGTTAGGTTGTTGGATGTCAATAGCCAATGTTTGACTTGTAGTCCTCAAGGGCTGTGTACTTTGAGCTTGTCCCCTTACTTACAAAAAAAGATATTTAGATCCTGATCCCTCTTGATGTTAAAGCGCAACCACTGAAAAATACAACAGCAATCTCTCACAGTAAAGAAAAAGAGCTAAATGAAGAAACAAACACCACATATAGTAAATTATGTCTGTGGAATGTACATGTGTTCTGGATAATAATAATAATAATAAACATTTTAAATATAAGTAAATAATAATAATAATAATAATAATAATTATTATTATTATTATCATCCAACAATATTATCAACAATTTATTAGCATGAAGAATGCATTTATTATCATTATTATTATTGTTGTTGTTGTTGTACATATACATTTTTCAGCATTAGTAGTAGTATGAATATAATTAATAACAGCAATAAAAAAATCTCATAATAAATAAAAAATAATTAAATAAAATAATTATTATTAATAATATTA
>NW_015542406.1:662023-683052 GCF_001515605.1 Sinocyclocheilus anshuiensis | reverse complement strand
TTATATTTTTATTATTAATTTTACTACTGTTATTATTCATTTATTTCTTCATTTTCTTCTTATTATTACTAATTTTAGCATTATTATTTTCACAATATGTATCTTGCTATCATGGGAAATTTCAGAGCCTCAGTCGAGACATTCTTGGAAATCTCAGGCCTTCAGGCCAGCTATTAATCCAATTGGCCTCTGTGGACCTGTAGCTGTCCCGGTGGTTCTCTGGGGTTACCACAAAATTGACCTAAGGACAGGAGTCCAGTATTGACCAGCTGTTGAGTGGGCTCTTCTCTCTAAGCCTGGGAAGACTCTCCTAATTAGCCTCCCACACCCATAAACATGCCCAATGAGCTGGACACCCAGAGCTTATTGATTGAACTGATGGGTCCAATTGTGTATGTGCAACTTCACAATGAGCAGCCGGGCAGGTGACATGCTCTGGTTCCGATGTCTGTGGGAAGCTTCTGCGAAAATGAGCTTGACAAAGATGAAGTGACCTGGTGGATGAAGTATCTGCGGTGATCTCCTTTTTCCATCCTTCGTTGGTGTTCCCTTTAGATTTATGTGTAATGTATCTCTATGTGCATTGTGACCGGGTCAACACATCTACAGTAACAACCACTGCTTATGACTCTGATGATAAATGGATGGAAACACACTCTGGCAGACTACAGGACTGTCTCCAGTGTGACATAGAGGCTTCTCTTTTATCGAGGTCACAGGATACAAGTCTTGAGGGCCTGCCCTCTCAGATCACTCCTTCAGATATTTTTTCTCGTCCTTTTCTGCCCTCCCTAAGTTGTTTTTCTTTCATTTAGCTGGCCTCCTCCTATAAAAATGCAAGCCAATTTTCCAGCACATTAACCCGGGAGATCTTTAATACACAGGAGTTTTGGTACAAAGGGGACAACAAGGCCTAGCAGAAAGATAGATGGGCCTGCCGACTAAATGTGGGCAGTTTTCCCACTGCCCTGGTCTCAGTCCGGGACAAAGACCTCATTGAGTGGGATGCTTGACATCAGCATCATAAACTAGTCACAGCTACAAAGGCTTTGACACTTTAAAGCACCAGCTACTGCCCCTTTCCTTTCTCTCTCCTGCACAGGGTTTCAGCTGCTCCAATCGCCAAGTCGTCGTTGTTGTTTTTTTTCTTAGAGGACATTAAGACAAAGGGTTATATGTTAAATAATGTCAACAAGAATACCCTCTTGGAGTCTGTTTTTCTCCATTCCTAAGATAACATTTCCTCATAGGGTTTTGTCAATTAGAGATGCAAGTTACGCTGACCATTTTCCATCTCCATAATCTTCCCCCTTCCTTCTCTCCAGCACCCCCTGCCCTCCTAACTTTCCCATCTTTCCGATGGAAGAGACAACATATGTCAAAGTTATTTTTACATCATGAGATAGAATCGAATAACTTTAAGGAGGACAATGTCAAGAATAGTGTGTAGATAGATGGATGAATGGATGGATAGACAGACGGACAGAGTGTTAAATAAATAAATAAATTAGGTAAACAAACAAATAACAAGTAAATAATAATAATAATAATAATAATGTCTTTATATGGATAGTGATGGAAATTTAGGGTAGTGGTGGTGAAAATGTTATCGGGAAATTCGACGATTCAAACTCTTGTTGCAATGTGCAGCATGTCTTAACCACTATTTTGCCACTCTGAACACTAATTTGAATCAAAAAGTGAAAGATTTCAATTCAGTTCATTAGTCATTTACAGTATGTCAAACATAATGTGATTGCCTAAGTTCACCTTTATAAGCTGATGAGTTAATTAGTCATATTAATTAGATTTGGAGACAACACTGCTGAAATGTGGCCAAAATGTGCATACGTAACACTTAATACTTCTTCAGCACGTTCTTAATGTCAGCACACCCAACAATTTCCTATTACAGCCTCAAGCATGCTAGCATCCAAATCAAACCTGCCCGCTGAACTCCTGTCGACATGTTTGTTATGAATACCACTCCTGCTTTAACCTGTGCAGTCACGGGAGGTCCTTCATTAACTGTCATTACCAGGAATGGTTATTTAGACAGCTCTCCGCTCTCCTGTCAACAGGTAGAGCTGCCCTCATCGTCTCTTTTCACCAAGCAAATCTCTGCAATGGGGCTAGAAGCCCTGATTCTGTGACCCGAGAGTCAGGATATTATTGAAAGAGGCAGAGATAGCAGCGCCGGTTGAATAAAAGGGTGATCTCTGCGCGAGATGTCAGCACAAAGTTGGATTCAGCATCTCAATGTCAGGCCGGTGAGAGAAAGGGTGCACTTTAATGGATTAAACTCTGAGTGCCAAAGCGCTTCGCAGACAGGGACCGCTGATGGATGGAGTAATATTGTACACGTTTATTCTGGGATTTCTGTGTCAGTGGAAGGGTCCAGTCCACCACTAAACTATTTATCTTTTAAGCAGAAAAGGATGACTTCAATTAGACAACACATTCTCATGTGAGTAATAGAGATTATGAAATGTAACTTGTAAATGAAATATTACAGGTTCAATACTACTTTCAATCGACAATCGACAGTGGCATAATGTTGATTAGCAGAAAAAGAAATCCACTTGTGCCTCCTTTTCTTTAAAAAAGTGGAAATCTGGGTACAGTGGAAGTGAATGAGGCCAAACTGTAAATGTTAAAATACTCACGTTAATATGATTTTGGGAAAGAGGGGGAAAAATATTGCACAAGTTTTAACAGAAACATTAATGTTAAACATTTTTTATTAAACGTATAGTATACCCAAAAATGAAAATCTGTTATCATTTACTCACATTGATGTTCCAAACCGGTATGAGTTTTTTGTTTCTTTTTTTTCCCCCTGTTGACAAATGCTGGTAACCAAATAGTTGCTACTATGGAAGTCAATGGCTACCATCAACTGCTTAGTTACAAACATTCTCAAAACAAACAAACAAACAAACAAACCAAAAAACAAATTTTCATTTTTGGGTGAACTATCCCTTTAAGTTAGAATTTTCACATTTCTATTTTTAAATCCTCCAAAAATAGGCCTCATTCCAAATTCTGCACTATAACCTTTTTCTTCAGAGAGAAAAGAGTCTGAATAATTTATTTATTTACTTATGTAATCAACATTATTCCACAAATGCTGTTAATTGGTCCTAATTTGTATTAAACCCCTGATATTACTCACAAAACAAAAAGTTTTATAAGCTGCATCACTCAATGAAAGTTTGTCCTTGTATGGCTTTTTATGAGTGTTTTGAAACATGTTTTGTCAAAACACATCTCTGTTGTTCTCCATTATTGTGATATTGGGTCAAACATGACATTCGGAAAAGCCCTGCAGTCCAACCTTTGAGAGGAGGGAAACAGCTGCTTCACATCGCTAACCTTTGGACAAAGTCAAGATAGGGAGTATTTGGACAGTTTCGGACAAGAACGAAGGCCAGAGTCTGTCATCAGGAAGAGATCACGTTGTCAAAGTAAAATAAACTGAAAAATAATAAGCGCTGAATTTCCATCACTTTCCTTCTTCAAATAAAACTTAGACCACCTGTTAGATTTGGAAATGAAGACTTTCTTCTGTCTCTCTTCCACCCACCAGCGCAATTCTCCACCTGTCGCCCATGTCACAGGACCCCATTGCAGATAAGGTGACCCTCCCTTTGAGGCCAGATTGATTCAAATCTTAGCCATAAGGCAGCGCAATACAGCTCAGTCACCATAACTTTGCAGCTGCCCTGTCGATCCATAGGTGAAGTTCACTGCAGGGCTTTTGTCAGACAACCACTCAACCATGTGTAATCGATCTCTCGTATATATATATATATATATATATATGTTCACAAAAAGAAAAAAGTAAAAAGAAGCACTTCAAGGTCCAGAGATTAGCACCCCAGTCAGCTGGTTCACATGTGCCCTTTGGTCTAAATTTAAATACAGTAATGGCTCCAGGGGGCAAGAGAAGAGAAAGGAAAAAATAAATGATAACCAAGAGCAGGCTAAGGGCCAGATCGTGCTCGCACTAAGGGGGCTGGTTCAGAGGTGGCGCGATTACAACTTGCAGGCCAGCGCTTCAGCGTCTGACTCTGATTGATTCAGGACCTCAGCTACATGAGCTCAATGGATACATGTCAGGATGACTTCAAATATATGTACATGCTGGCATTAAAGCAAAATGGGGACATATCAAATGTCAAGAACTTCTGAATTTCAACAACTGACTCTGATATATGGTCATACTATAATATATAAATATTATAGAAGGTTAACATATATAACGTACCTAGAAAACTGCATATATTATATATTACAGTTTTTTTCAACTGCTTACACACAAATTCCTTACGTGTCACACCATTTCTGAAACCTGACATTCAAACACCAGAACCACACACCAAATCTGCAAAACCATACGCTAATTCTCGGCCTTTGAATAATTATCAGTTTTCAATTTCATAGAACACTTTTTTTCAAAACACAACACACAATTCTCTATGTAACACACAAATATCTGACAGGAATTAATATTATGGCAAAGGTGTTTGCAAATGTTTGCTTTTTGAGATGTGTTTGTGATATTTCGAATGCAGTGCTTCATTTCGCAAGAGATGTGAGGCATTTTGCATTTTGTGTGTGCAATTCTTGGATTTGTGTGTAAAGTTTTGAAAAAAACAAGAAAGAGGCAAAGTTTTGAAAATGTGTGTAAGCAGTTGCATAAAACTGTAAATAAATGCATGGAATGTATATGCATGCATACACATTGCAGTTCAAAAGTGTGGGGATGGTCAAATTTAAAATACTTTTTTATTTAATAAAAGGATGCATTTAATTAATCAATATTTACATTAAATACATTTATATCGATACAAAGATTTTAAATAAATGCTGTTTGCCAACACAGGAATAAATTACATTTTAAAATTTATAACAACATTTTTTATTGCAGTGATATAAATGTCAAATTTCATTACAACAGAAGGCTTTGCATGGAGACCATGCATGTTAAGTTGGGCTGAGCATTTGTGCTGTTTATCGTGGATTTGAAAGTGATATGAAAATCCTAGTAGCAGAGGTCATTTCTGCTCTGAGTGAGCAATTTGATGTAATCTGCTGAAGAGTAGTGGAAGAAACAACCAAAGAGTACAGCCTCAATCACCTCAACAAAGCTAAAGCTCACTCGACTGGAATAAGTAGAATGTCCTCCAAGCTGTCTGAAACACTTACATTCCAGGTCAGCAATGAACTGTTAACTATTTGACCACTAACCTCTGACGATTTGATGCTAAGTTGGCAATCATTATTAAGGTGTCTGATTTGGTTTCCCATCCACTACACATGAAACTATAACAACTATGATGGCATGCAATTAAAGCCTGGTTCGTGTAGGGGAACTCACCATGTTATACACTGCAAATGAAAGAAAAAACAATTGGAGAAAATATTTTTGTCAAGCTTTCCTCTGTGTTCTTTGTCCCTTCTTCTCAAAAGCACAGACGTAAACCACACAATTACACTCACTGAATATGGAAAGGATACTGTTGCTGGCTGGTTAACATGAGGAGGAAGTGTATCGGAGTCCAAGACTCTGCTGTTGTCTCCTGTGTCTTGGCTCAGTTCATTTGTTTCTCATCTGATAGCCCCGTAGAGATGAGCCAAGAGTCTCCAACCAACTACTGTCAGATTGCAACATGTTGAGACTGGAGCAGGTAGTCAGGGAAGAAGGAGCAATACATCAGCCTGCTTGATGGACTTCATCAAAAATCCATGAGTAATCAACCTTCAGGCACAAAAACTGGTTTAGTCTGTGTTGACATTGTTGGTTATCAATATAACGTGACATTAAATCAACATGGTACACGATATGTGGACAGAAAAGTGAGTCTAATTGCACAAACATTAATTTATTATGTTAGTTATTTAATATGGAATGAAGTAGATAAGCAGTTCAAAACTTTTGATTTGCCTCTTTAGATCAAAGGAGTCTTTTGGAACAGTAGATGCTACAAACTTTACAATTTCATAGACAGCATTTGCATTCACTTTTGACTTTTTTCGATGAAGGGAGAAGTCGCTAAATAGCAATAAGTGATAGTTTCCAATTACATAAACTTATTTCTTCATTATGCTTTTATTATATGCATTCATTATATATTTCATCTGTACATACAAGTAGGAAGATATTAACTTTTCTTTCAAGAAATCAAAGATTATGCAAAATCCATGGTGAAATTCTGCTAAAGAAGTCATCTTTCACCATCTCAAAAACTAGTATTAGGCCTATCATACACTATAAGCTGTGCAACATCAAAACTGATGTCAGGTTTGCTTTGTGCTATCAAACTGACAGGTCTACATAGAAAATATAGTGATTTCTAGGTTGGCACTTTGAGTATTTCCATTAATAACGGCTATACATTATAAGATATATCAGTTAACTTACAGGAATCCACACTTCAAAGTGCAGATACACACCACTTCAATCACCGGTCAGGTTTACTGAATATAAAGTGCTATTTGCTTACCTGTCACTGCGTGGAGAATTTGCATCAAGCCTTTTTTTTTATATAGTCAGTAGTGTACTCCACATGTTGCTTTATAAAAGCCTATGTTGCAATATATATATATATATATATATATATATATATGCTGCTTTCACTGTAAAACAGGCCTCAGCATCTTGAGTTTGAAGATGTTAAGGTCATATTAGAAGGAATAGCCCAGCGTTTGTCAAAAAGTGCCCTCTACAGCTCTGCCTCCATTCTCAGGGTCATGTTTTCCTCATTGGGCACACATGCAGGTTAAAGTAACCATGGACAACTCTTTGCCCAGTGTTCCAGCCAGCTGGACATGGTTCCAGCAAGATCTATACCCAATGCTCTTAGTACCATTGCTGTGTTACTGGACCTTTCCTGTCTTCTTTAGTGACCGACAAAAGACACTTTTCCATGGTTTGCAAGCCCATTTTCACCATGTAAAAAATAAAATAAAAAAATACATGAATTAATTCATTATTAAATTAATTCCGATTTTTCAGAATAGTGAAATAATAATAATAATAAAAAAAAATCTAAGTTACGAGATATTTCTGAATCAGAATTTACATTGAGTTTATGTCTTACAATTCTGTTTTCTTGCACCATAGAATGGTGACTGACATTATCAAGCTTTAAAAATTAGGTTAAGGAACCATAGAGGAATCATAAAATATACCATATGACTCATGCACTATACACTACCATTCAAAAGTTTGGGGTTGATAATATTTTTATTTATTTATTTATAATTATTCTTATTTTTAAGGTTTCTTGTGCTCACCAAGACTGCATTTACATAATCAAAAATACAGTAAACAGTAATGTGATATACAGTATATTTTAATATATTTTACAATATAATTTATTGTAGTGATGGTAAACAGTAATGTGATATACAGTATATTTTAATATATTTTACAATGTAATTTATTGTAGTGATGGGAAAGCTGAATTTTCAGCAGCCATTACTCCAGTCTTCAGTGTCACATGATCCTTCAGAAATCATTCTAATATGCTGATATGCTTATCAAGAAACCCTTCTTATTAATATCAATGTTTAAAACAGTTGTGCTCCTAAATATTTTTTATGGTGCCATTTTTCTTTAATGAACAGATTCATTATTTAAAATGGAAATCTTTATGTTTATAATGTTTATAACTATCACTTTTGGTCATTTTCGACTATCCTTACTGAATAAAAGTATTTCCATAAATAAATGGGGAAAAAAAATGCTACTGGATGGTACTGCCAACCAGTTAAAGCCAATATTTACTAAAGATATTGACAAGATTATCAGTATAATGGGGAGTAACACAGTGCAGGACCTTTTTGCATGGAATACAAACAAACACACAATAAATAAATAAATACACACAAATAAGAGGAACTTATAAATATATAGAAAGGAAAACACGGGCCAAGCACTTTCAGTAATATCACTAGACAGAAAACAAAAGTCTGTGTTTGTTCTTTGATAGAATAGAGATCTGCAAAATATAAAGTCAAATAAATCACATTACAACATCTGACAAGGACTCAAACGTCAGTCTTAACATAAAATGGATGTTCCTTCATTATTTTGTAGCGCTACATCACATGCACATCACAGATCAGATGTTTCCATCCCATTTATAATGTCAAATTATTCACCTTTCAAGCGCAGAAAGCAATTTTACAAGTTTCCTGTGCAGGCCCATTCATCCAGAGCTATAAATTGCAGCCTATGCTTAAATACACGTCTTGCAAACACATTCATTCTATGTAACAGTGCTCCATATTCTCTGATAGCCCAGGGAGTAAACGCTGATGCTTACATGCATTAGATACATGGATTAAATGCAGAGGGAAATAGGAAAGGGGTTCCACTGGGAGACTGGCGCTTTCATAGGCGTTTCATGCTCTTTGATCCTTGCTGTGTGGTGAAGCAAGAACCCAATCATTCTTAATCACATAAAGTTAACAGAGCATGGCCTGGTATTTAGCTTTATGTTTATCTGTGTTAATATTAATGGCAGTGAAGAGATCTTGACTTGCTGCAGCAGGTCAGATAGGCAGGTGCAGCACAGTCTCAAATTTCTGTTTTCAAAGCCCTGTCCACTTCAAAATCCACAGAGTGAGACACACTACGGACGCTGATATCCTTAAGAAAAAGCTTGCGTGTTTCCCTTTCTCGCAGCCTGACTTTCTCTCAATGCCTAACTTTGCACACACGTTTTTCTTTCGGTGATGATATAATGTGTACTGCTAGTTGGTTCAGGCTTGTGGCGCAAGGATCTGATTTACGAACATCCTGTGTCTTGGGCCCCTGTGGAATTCGGCTCCTCGTGTTTCAACCATGTTTTGACCAAATCTTAGATTGTCTGATTCGGTCTGATATCCTACACATGAAATAATGAAGTCTAAATACCACTTATTGTAGCGAATTAACAGTAATCAGCATGGTTTGTTTTGAAAAGAGGGTCTTTGATCTGTAACACAGAGCGTGGCTTTCAAGGCCCTGATAGTATCAGCGAGCTTGGAGTGAAGGACAGATAAAGTAATGTGAGCAGACTCTCCTTTTGAAGCCTCTTCATACCTCACAAGGATCTGCCCTGAGTGACACTCAAGCCATGTGGTTAACCTGCAGACAAGTACGTGAAGACAAATGTTGCCATTGTTAGCGGTAAGCCTCACGGATAATGACGTTTTTCAGTTGTATGTATTTCTAGTGGTCATTAAGATTATCTACAAAAGGGATGAGAAGATAGCTCTCCTAGGTACATCTGTTCTTTTGTAGATTTTTATAAGTAGTTTGAGATCAAATGCTTATTAACTAATATGTTAAAGGTTCATATCAGATAAGATACACAACAGAATGACAAGCACACAAATTATCATCAACACGAATGGCAACTTAAGGCATGTTAAACCTTTAACGGGCCTTTCAGTAATTTGTTATGGATTTAGGTTATCCTGTTGATAAACATCTTGTACTAAATTGAACCTGACTGAGGCATCTCTGTTCTCTCTTTATGCAATATAGTTTCATAGAACTTGTTCATAAACAAATAAAAAGTAAATAAAATAAAATTAAATATTGTGGGTAAAAATTGCTTGAAAACAACCAAACTGTTGAGATGTCCATAAATTAGCACAGGCAAACTTTAAGGTGTGTTTTTTTTCAAACATATCAACATACAATTGACATATAATACAGTTTTGATAACAGTGCTTTTAGATAGCATATTACCACATTTTGTATTCCTAGTAACTTCACATCAGTATTTTGGGCCAAAAAAAAAAACTAAAACAGAACAACAGCGTACAAGTGAGCAAATCAAATTTCTCCCTCAAAGATTTACCAAGTTTAACAAATCACCCAATCACCCACAGAAGACATAGAACAATGTTTTATTGCAATATAATTTATACATCTCAAATGTTTCATTTATTAATTATTTTAAACCATTATTGTGAATTGTTAAATATGGAAAAAAAGTAACTCTTTCCAATTATCTTGTTAGAGTTATTATCTTATTGATCTCAATGCCAGTTGCTCAGTTTGTACATTTTTGACCTGGATGCTGCCATCTCTGCTTTCAAGCCATTCAAATTGAGACAGTTGTTAAGCCAATCACATGAGCCACAAATGTCATGTGACTGATCACTCTAGAAGCAGATAGGGAAAAACATTAGTCTACTTTACGTTGGTAAGGCGCTCAAAAAAGGATCACAGATTTATACAGATAATGGATGCAACTTCAAGCAAAACTAACACCTTTCAGTTACTTATGTCATATACAGTGTAAATATTAAAGGGGTCATATGATGCTGCTAAAAAATTATTTTGTGTATTTGGTGTAATGAAATGTGTTTATGTGGTTTAAGGTTAAAAAAACACATTATTTTCCACATACTGTACATTATTGTTTCTCCTCTATGCCCAACACGTCAATTTTTACAAAGCTCATCTGTCTGAAAAGCGAGGTGTGCTCTGATTGGCCAGCTATCCACTGTATTGTGATTGGCCGGGAGCGACGAGACAAAAACATTAAAACCCATTATAAACGAGGCATTTGTTGCATCCAGTGGGGACATAATTACGGATTATAATGACTTATACTGTCTTTTTACGCGTTGCGTTGCATCGCGCCGCGTAAACATAAAACCATGTCTGCATTTGTGATCGGAGAAATGACAAACAACAAGCGTTACTCTACACTGCTCAAAACTCACGTTTGAATCATCAGTGGCAAATTCTTTCAATATGAAAACGTACTTACAGTCTGTGAGTCAGAACAGCCGGCATTGTAGTCTACTCTCCCAGGATCAGGAACCAGGCCTCCATAAAATGCGCTGCACACATCTGAATATTTGGGTTGAAGTGTTCTGGAACAGTGTTGTAACTACAACTTAACCACTGATTTCTAGTCGTGTCCTCTTTTGGAAGGCCAAACAAAGTAGTTTCGCTTTCGCAACGAAACACACAGCGTCTTCACAACATGGCGGCGGCAGTGGCAGCAACAATAAAGTTACGCCTTCTTTCTTTGCGTGAACATTTGGGCGGCGTTATGCAAATCTTCCCACATCGTGACGTAGACATGTGGGGTCGTGATTGAACGAGACTTTAGTCTTTGCAACTTTAGGGATCTTATCTATGCACAAGCAGCTTGTAACACTCCAAAGAGAAAGGAAAACTTGAAATCGCATCATATGACCCCTTTAATACATGCATCCAGGTGCAGAAAAAAAGTGCTTCACCTTTAATAATGAAGATGTCATGAACATATCATGCATTGCTGCATAGTAGCCTACAGTGTAGGATTCTGGGAATAAGAACATACAGTCAGACCCCACAGACTCTAGTTAAATTATGCACACCTATTACTACAATGTGCATACGATTGTTTTGGAAAAGCTCTAACTCCATATCAGCCAGCACTGTGCCATCTGTACAGCTTCTTTATGAATATGCATGCAGGGAGATACGATGCAGCCTGCCCCATTAATAATCTTGTCATCTGATTGGAGGGCTTTTAGCTTTCCCCTCCCTCTTCCCCAAAACACACACGCACACACACACATCTCCCCGATATCAGCCACACCATATTTGTCAGGGTCAGAAAGCTGAGGATTTCTGCAAGAGGCCACAGTAAAGAGCACAACTGCCTGAAATGAGGAAAAAAGCAGCCGGGGTGGAAAAACCGAGGCCCTGCTCTCCATGTTATTTTTCTCGCCTCTTATTGGGATTAAATGGTGGCAAGAGTGCCCTGCAATTCCATGTGTAAATAAAGGCCGGCTCTTTCCGTCAAGAGGCCTAAAGCGACGCCAGAATGCTGGGGTGTCAGGGTATGCAAGCTGACCTTGAATAGGCAAGAATCTATCATTGTGGGGGAAGGGGTTGTGTTGGAAGGCTGACGCAAGGTAGCATTTGCAATCGGGGGTTTGGGTTTTGGGCCCTCCAGTCATCAATCATTCCGGGCCTATTCTGTTCTTTGACAGCTCACTACAAGGCTTGACATTTAACACTCAGGACCCTCGACTAGGATCTGTCCAAAGCCTGGGGACTTCAAGCCCCACAGTCAAGTGAAAAGAATGATTTTCTTTCTCTCTCCCTCTCTCACATGCTTTCTCTCTCTCTCTCTCTCTCTCTCCCTTCCTCCCTAGTCATTTGCTAAGTAGTCCAAATGAAGCTAAGCAGATACAAATTAATAATTCCCATCTGTAATAGTTCAGCTGGGCTAAATAGCTCTCCTTATGAAGCGCTTGTGCATACAAAAGAGCGAAGAGAAGAAGTCAAGAGGCCTGGAGGCCTATTAAAACACATGAAAGTGTAATAGCTGGAGGTGTGGACGAGTGGGTGTGAGTTTGGATTGCTTCAGTAACCCAGGAGAAAGAGAATGCTTAATCTCAACATCTGAAAGGAGATTATTTTCTTTCTTTCTTTTCTTTTTCTTTTTTACATATAAATTTACTGACATTTGTTGTCTTAATTTTTAAGAGGTGTTAATTTTTGCCTATATAGAAAGAGGTGTTAAATGTTTTTGGTGTTCAGATGAGTGAAAGCACAAGGCTTGTGTGATCTACAGCACTCATCTGATTAGGCTTTAGCTGCCTGTGGCAATAATATGATCAGTACATAAAGTTGGCATTTATAGTGATTACATGGTAGCTCAGTGAGGCCCATTAAATAGAAAAGTGTGCCAAAAATGTTTGATCCAAAACTGTGGACCCTTCTGTCACCCTCACAAAAACACACACATATTATCAATGCAGAAAAAGACAAAAATCCCACAGAAAATTAATTAAACTTCATATTTCCATGTATTTGAACATTTTTTCTTTTTTTTTTGTTTGGCCCATTAAATGTAATTACAGGACTAATCTGTTTTTTCATATCTCTCAACAGTAAATGAGCTTATGGTCTTCAGTCCTGCAGTTGGCTTTGCTGTTTTATAGGTCAGTAGGTCACTTCAAATAGATTAATATCCTGAAGTCAAATCAAATGAAATATTCTGTGAGAGCCGTGTGTTATCAGACAGGACTTGTGTCAAATTCAACCACTTCAAGCCTTTTTTACTCTGTGTCAGGCTTAACAGAAATGTAGACATGTCTCTTCTCTGACCCCAACAATAAAAGTGTGTGGTCATACTGATGTTGAGTCTGCAGGAAGTTTCATTACAATGTGAGTTTGCTTTTTTGGAATGTCAGATTCATAAAAAAAAAAGAAAAACACAAAGAAATAAATAAAAATGTGAATAAAATAATGAATAATTTTATAATGAATATATATGTCTGAAAATAAATTGATTTAAAAAAATGCAATTAGAAATTCTTCTTCCATGGGAGCAACAAAATGGAAAAGTTTTCAAAGTTTTGTTGAAATTAAAATAAAATAAAAAAATTGTATTTTATTTTAAAAATAAAATTATTAAAATTAAAATATTTTTACTTGACAAAACTTCAATTTTCTTATTAAGGGTGCCAGATTAATTCAAATAAGTATATCTTCATTAAATAAATACAAAATTAAATTTCAAACTGTAAAAAATGCAAGACTCATGGCGTAAGGTGCTTAAAAAACAGCAAGATGAGATAAAAGACAGATGACGCAGAGACAAAAGAGTCAGTATGTTTACATATGCATTAAACCAACAATTAAAAAAATATATCAGACAGAATACAAAAAAAAACATCCTATACAATTTCATGTTTGTAAAAAATCATGCTCAAAACACACACACAAACACACACACACAGATGCACAAAAGTACACACGGACATGTGCCAGCACACATGCTTACACTTGAGGACTATATGTGTTAAGATCACATGTACCGTGCCTGTGGCGTGTAAATTCTTCACTGGTTGCCCTGTGCTTCCTTATCAGTTTGGGGAATTTGCTTGTGGATGCCGATACCATCTCCTCACTGCCAGAGGAGACTATTCATACTTGTATGTTCGGGGCTTGATGGCTTCTTTTGGGCTTCCTTGGTCTCAGAGATAGACATTTCCTCTTTTATCTTTCCACGCTCTGCTAGCTGAATACTAAACATGCCTCGAGACAGACCAAATGTCTTAACAGCAGAGCTGGCCAGCATTGTTTGCCCCACCATTGTACATGCTCGTCAAGATTCTGAGGGGAACCTAACAGCTTAAAAAAACAGCTTTCCCTCCATACATGTGGCTAAGCTCTTTACCGCTATGGAGACTTGTGAGTTTCACGGCCCTTAGTGACCAACAGACAGATCACTTTGATTTGTTTGCTGCAAACTCTCATGCATAGGTTGTTTTTTTAAATATATTTTTTTACTTTAACCCTCAATTGAGACAATTTACACATCACAATTTAACAGAATACTAAACTAATATATATTTATATGTATGTATTTGTACAAGTATGTTGTATGTAAAAGTCTAAGTGAAAAATAAATCACACATTTTGTGTTTTATTAGGTCCCCTAGGTGGTGCCACATCAGTGAATCTCTCTCCTCAACCTTATAATACCACAACACATATGCACACACAGTTTGCCCTGGTTTATCAGCTGAGCAGACACCTCTTTTTCCAAGAAAGATTCATCAGATCATGGTCATCCTGAGCCTTCCTATCCACAATGAAACCACACCATATGGTTGTGTCTTAAAGCCTGCGCATGTACGGCTTAATGACACAGCGGATGGTCAAGGCAGAATGAGGGATAGTGGGCAGAGGGTAATGCTGTGGGACAGAGAGATAGATAAAAGAGAGAGAGAGAGAGAGAGAGCAAGCATAACTCTCATCAACTCTTTAACCTAAAAAAACATCATGGGGTCAGCATAAAACGGGATGAAATGTCGCAGATCCCTTGTCTGCTGGTATGGAGGAGTTGTTTTTGGCTCAGTAAAACAGTGTAGAATTGAAATGAAATTCAGTGCTTTACCATATACTCATAATTACAATGCAATTTATTTCTCGAAAAAACATGAACATTTTCATGCAGGTCAGTCAGTGCTTGAACAAAGCATCAAAAAGTGATGTAAAGCCATAAACATATTCGTCCAGGCCTCATTCCCCTCTGCAAATACACACAGCTGCTTGCAAGGAATCCTGGGATGTGTCTACACAGCTAGCCTCACAACCTAATGAATGTTTACTCAAGCTGATTCAAACTGCATGACATTTTCATGATTTGGACTCACCCACTGATCCCTAAACATCGCTATGTCTATGGTTAATGACCACTTATGGCACAATGACCTTTCCATCTTATAAGAACTTTATTTGATTACGGAATTCTAAGCGGATATGAGGGATTATGCCAATAACGGTTGCGGTAAATGAAGTAACAATGGCACTACACTAACATTTAATTCTCGAACATTGCATCATTGTGATGTTTAACCGGCGTTTACCAGTGTTGGGCGGTTGAGAACCCAGCGATCTGTTAAAAATGTCTTGCTAAAAGTGTCTGATGTGAAACATGCAGAGTGCTCATAAGAATCTGCAGCTTGATGGACAAATAGATTGTGAAGGAATATTCCAAGTACAATACAAAGATAAGATCAGTCAACAGCACTTGTGACATAATGCTAATGACCATGAAAATTAATCTCTCCTTGTTTCTCCTTTTCTTAAAAAAACAACAACTGGGTTGCGGTGAGGCACTTGCAATGAAAGTAAACAGGGCAGACATGTAACTGTTAAGAATACTCACTGTTTCAATAGTATATCCACAAAATGTACATAAATGATTGTTAATATGATTTTAGTGAGAACGAAATTACATACTAATATTTTTGTGTAGTTACATGCACTTTTCAACATTATTGCCATGATAAACAACTAAAAAGGCCACAAAAATGAGAACGGTTTAAAAAAATACAAAAGTTGTAACAGAAGAATCGATGTACATGTTTTTATGAATTGATCAGGTTCACATTTCTGCTTTTAAATCTTTCAAAGAATTGGCCCCATTTATTTCAAGGTTACAGTGAGAGACTTACAATGGAAATAAATGGGGCCAATTTTTGAAGGTGTTACAGTATGTTGCCATGGCAATGAGGTTGAAAATTGGATATAACTTTACACAGACAAGGTTAGTAAGTGATTTTAACATCATGTTAACAAGCATATTGTTTACGTCTAGTGGCTATACAATTGAAACAGTGGGTAGTTTAATGGTGGCCCCATTCATTTCCATTGTAAGTGCCTCATTTGAACCCACAACCCACATGTGTCTGTTTGTTTATTTATTTATTTATCTACTTATTTATGTCATTTTTTATTTATTCATAAAGTACTCTACAGAAATGGTGTACATTTCAAGGGCAAAAGTGTCCTAATTAACCTGAATTCTCTATCTATCTATCTATCTATCTATCTATCTATCTATCATCTGTCTATCATCTGTCTGTCTGTACTTGTAGATTACTTGTTACTTGTAGGTTACTTGTATATGACTTTTCCATGAATAAATACATTTCATAATAATTAATTTAAATATACATAAATGGTTGGACTGTGGTGGAGAATGGGGGACATGGGTCAAAAGAAGAGCTTGAGAAAGATAGCTATGATTGATAGAGTCAGGCTTGGTCTATAACGGTCTGCAGCGAGATAATCAGAAAGAGCATGTTTGTAGGCTAACACACACATACAAACTCCTCGGCAAAGATGAGCCCGCCACTACCTCCAAATTATGAAGTGGTCAGGAACACTGATGATGAAATTCTGAAGGTCGGCCGTAACAAGAGGCACCTTACAGGGGTCACGACCTCTCGCTGGCTGTGTGTTTTGTTCTTGATGCACCCACCCACCCTAAAAGCAGCGGCCAACATCGCCCCCCCAACCTTTTTGTTTGTGAGGAGGTAGGGTTAGAATAAGGAGGGGGAGAGGCTTTACACCCCTGTTTATCTGCTCCTGACCTCTAGCCAGCAATTCTGCACTTGATAAGAGGAGGGCTGGCCTCATGATGCGCACGCTGGCGGATATCAGGCCTGTATCCTTGTGAAATTGATTACTCGAGCCCAGGGTGCGTGCAGAATATAATAAATAGAGATGACACAGACGGAGCACGTAGAGGTGGTGGCTGATGGGCAACCGCCTCACCAATTACCTGCTGCCCACTTAAAACAGAGGTCAGCCGGTCGGAGGGAGGGGAGAAGGGAGTTATGGTTATTTCTCGGCCCCTCCCAAGGAGCAAGGGCGTCTGGATACCTGCTGTGTGTTTTCCTGTGAGCATTTCTGCATGTACGTGTCTGTTTAGCCGAATATGTGTGTATGAGTGGGCAAAAATATGCTGTGAGGAAGCATGAGGCCTCATAAGTCTAAGGTCTCTGGTGCTGGTAATGTTGTTAATGAGGAGAGGGCACTGTGATATCTGGAGGGTGCGGGCTGCTAGAAGAGCGGTATGAGTGTGTTTACAGAACAAAATATATTCATGGTCAAATGTGTCTTTCTCTCTCTCTCTATTGTATTGTATTGTATTTTCTTTTCTTTTCTTTTAGATATTAAAATGTTTAACTGGTTTTGTAAAAAAAAATGGCGTATTGGGTGTTTATTTAGTTTATTAGTACTTATAAAGCTCATATTCTGCATGACCATATTCTATATCCCTAATCCTACCCAATACCTAAACTTAACAACTATCTTACTAACTATTAATAAGTAGCAAATTGGTTGTTGGTTGAGGCAAAAATCATAGTTAATGGTTTGCTAACAGAGAGAATTGGACCTTAAAATAAAGTGAAAGTGAAAGTAAATAAACATTTATTTATTTATTATACATTTTGTTCATACTAAAAGTGTAAATCACTTTTTCCTCATCTAAAAAAACTAATTAATTAATTAATTAATTTTCTAAAAATTACATGCATCAATACATAAATCAATCAATATATATATATATATATATATATATGCACAACATATATACATTTTCTAAAAACATATTTAAATAAAAATTACATGCATAAATACATAAATCAATCAATATATATATATATATATATATATATATATATATATGCACAACATATATACAGTGACCATAAAAGACACTTAAGCAACACTTAGAAATGTATGAATGTCCCGGCATTTGACTGCATTCTCACCCACCTTTGCCATTTCTTTTAACCAACTTTGAGAATTTTTATTTATTTATTTTTTTTGGTGAAGGAAACTTATATTGATCCATATATACACTTTATTTATTTTTTTTGGTGAAGGAAAGAAGTCAGCCACAGGTATACTTTACATTACCTGAAAACATGACCTGCAAATATTTGACAACCACAAATTTTCCAAATACGTTTTGAAAAGCACATCTATTATTTTATAAATCAAAACAAATATTTTTGTAAAATTATAGTTTTAATGAAGTGTGCGTGAGCTCTCTCTCTCTCTCTCTCTCTCCTAATGTAAATCAGTCATATGGTGTAAGCAACCCCTCCTGCACAAAGCCTGTGTTATCACTTTCATGACGCACAGTGGCTCCCATTCAGGCCTGGCCATTTCCTGTTGTCCTCATGGCCAAATGTCAGTGCATGATGATCAAGGATACTGACACAACTGTCTGGCATGGCTACAGTTTAGGTCGTCTAATTCACTTTGTTGACATCTATCTTCTATCTATCTATCTATCTATCTATCTATCTATCTATCTATCTATCTATCTATCTATCTATCTATCATCTTTTTTTTTGCATATTTTTACTAATGAAGGCCTGACAAAAATCTCTGAATATTTTGAAAATAAAGGGAAAAGTTGAACAGTGTGTGGATTTTCCTTGATTACTTTTATGTTTTTTGTTTTGTCCCTGCACCTGTTAGGGGGTGGAGACGGGTAGGTTTAGGTATATGTAAGGTGGGAGGAGTTGGATCTGGATCCAACCACGCCTCCTAGACCTTGTGTTCTGCAGTGAGGACCATCTCGCCTCTATAAAATATCTGATTTTTATAGAGCCTTTTTGATAGGTCCATATATATGCACAGTATATAGGTCCAAATACAATATATACAGTACACAGATTACCATATCTTAATAATGTAGAAGCAGGATATATGTATAGGCCTATATTCATATGTACATACACACACCCGCATATGCATTGATTTCGAAATCTGAATAATAAAGAAGCGCAATGCAGAAGGCAAACTTTTTTTTTTTTTTGCACATTGCATAATGCCAAGAAGAATAGCACAGAGAGAGCATTTGTATACAAGTTATATAAGCTATTGGCACGTCTTTTGAGCATACATTTCTATTTATCAAATATTAAGAAACAACATTTTTAGATTCCAAATCACGGCCGATCTTCTGTCCCCTCCCTTTCTATTTTAAACAAACACAGATACCTGGTCAAAATACATAGCATTAAAACGGCAGAATCGAGCCCGACCAGTCTAGATAGGCAGACAGCTATCCTGGGCAACCTCTCAGAGAGTCTGCTAGGAAACAGACCACCACTTCCCTGCTTACAAACAAACAATGGGCAGATGACGTGCTACTCAAGCAAAATGGCTTTGATCCTCTATTTGTGTAACATCTATGTTGAAACTTTGTTGAAACTACTTTTTCCTGCATTCCACGTATTATGCAATTTACTTTTTTTTGCAAGGTGGTATTTTAACAATGCTCCTTCAATTACTTACCCAGTTACCGAAGTGAGCCGACGTATTTATCCAACACTGAACTCATTACCGAATACACTGAGTTTCCCTTTACCGGGATGAATAAAACATAATTTAATTCTAACAGTGGCTGTGTTATCAAATTGTATGAAATTGGATTTACAGATTCCAAATCTACATTGCGGGTCTGAACGGTCTCGCTGTGGTTATTCATACAGTTAAAGGAGCTCGGGGCAGGGCTCTCCTGCAGGGTAATAGTGTAGAGACAACCTTAGAGATTTGGAGCTGGCAGTTTCAATAAAGAAATCTGTGCTGCTGTTGGCTGCCTGGCAGACCTTTGTATCCATTTGTTCCACTTGCCTGCCTCTCAATGAGTTTAATCAGCTGAGAAAAAATTGTGAAAGGGGTGTTGCCCAACCCGCCCATACCTAAGAGCCCTCACAGCGCCAGCACACACACACACACACACACACACACACACACACCCATCTCCATTCTCTGTGCATCAGAGTTAGAGTTGAGGGTCTCCCTCTCCCCTGTTTCCTTGCGGATTATCAAGTACACTTCAATTACAGCCGATCGATACACTTCTGGCTGGAAAGGGGAGGGCAAGGGAAATTAGACAGACTTTAGGTATGGCTGTGACTACAAAGCAATGGATTAACGCTGATATGCATCTCTTCATTTACATCAGGAATGGGCTTGTTGCCCCTTTGCCACAACCCCCCAACTCCTGTACAACTCCTACGCACACTCGCAGGGCTTTAATTGAAAGGCGAGTTTTTGAGAGATTGCCTCTTTAAGTGCTTGGCAAGGTGAGGGCAGCCCTGTCATATACTGTAAGGAGGGGATTAAACCTAGCCGCTGCCTTACACTGATTTAGCATAAATCTAACAATGTTCCTTTTACTGAAGAGAAGAGAGAGAAGGATGGAGAGAATCGCTTCGGAGTGAAACTCGCTTTAAAACACTCGACTCTATGGATTGGTACATTGTGCGCTTGGGATTATACACTAAATCAGGGGTCTCAACTGGTGGGCTGTAACCCCAAAATGAGTTACAGGTTTGTTGTAGTCACAGACAAAAGGGGAAAAACATAATACTAAATGCAAATAATAAAAGGTAATTACACATAGATAATTTGGAGAAGAAATAGACACACTAACTTTCATGAAAAGAGAAAACAGTTGACCACAGTGTGTTTAATGAAAATGTGCTGAATGTATAAAGATAAATATGTTAATGAGGAAACATCATAAATCAAAAAATATTTAGAAACCAAACATTAAGAACATAAAGTATTCGTTAATGAATTTCCATTAATAAATATATTTCATAGTATATATTTCAATGTTTGATTTATACTATACATTTCATTTCTAAAACAGTTTATCATGCAAAAAAACTTAAAAAAT
>NW_015542406.1:642979-661930 GCF_001515605.1 Sinocyclocheilus anshuiensis | reverse complement strand
TAGTATATAATAATGTACAATAATAAATAGAATAATAAAAATAAAATAATACAACAATAAAAATAAAATACAATAAAACAATAAAATGATATTAAAAAAATAGTTTTTAGAAATTAGAGGGGTAGTGTTTTCTAATTATATAATTACAAATATAATAAAACATATAAAACAGCAAACAGCTCAGCCTTCAGCCTTTATATATTATTTTTTCCTTGTTACTTGGGTCGACATTTAAAGTCTAGTTTAAGAAAAGTACAGTTCAATTTAAAAACAGTTTGAACTACCCATAGACTATTTTAGGTTTGCTATTTTTATTCATTATTTCCTATGTGTATACAGCATCTGCAGCTGTGATTTGAGATTATTTCTGAATTGTGTGTGGTGGTGGTGTGGGGCTGGAGAGAGAAAGAGAGGGGAGAGAGGATTGTAGATGGCAGAACAGTGAAAGTGGAGGAAGAGATAAGAAGTGACTGGGTCCCCTAGTGGCAGAAGTGAAGGTCTATGTTGCCTGGCCTCAGGTCATCTATCCCTGCTCTCCCTTCCTCTCTGTCTCTCGTTCTCTCTCTCTCTTTCTCTTTTCCTCTATCCCTCTTCCCCCCACCCTTTCTCTCCACAGAGGCCATAAAAAGAGTGCAGCACCTGGGTCTCCCCATGTCTACACATCCGGGCCTTGGCAGCCCACAGATGCACTCTCTTTATCCCACACACACAGATGCACAGCCCATGAAACATGCTTAGAGCTTTCTAAATTTAGGATTTTTGTTTTCCTTTTTTATAAAGAGAGCATGTACCTCTGCTGATCAAATCAGAGCTTTTGTCTTTTGTTCAAATGTCATTTATATCAAATGATCATTAGAACTTTTGCATTAGTGTATTTTTATCAAGACCTTTGTCAAGGTAAAGCAATACTATTTATTAAAGGGTCAGTTCACCCCAAAAGGAAGAATCTGTTATCTTTTACTCACTGAACCTCATTAAGTTGTTCCGAACCTGTGCGACTTTTTTTGCTTTTCTGTGGAACGCAAAATAAACAGCACTGCATGCACAAAAAAAGAGAGCGAAAACACTGAGACATTTATCAAAATATCTTCTTTTGTGTTCCACAGAAGGAACGTAGTCAAACAGGTTTGGACGTACATGAGGGTGACAGGATTTTCATTTTTAGGTGAACTATCCCTTCAAGATCGGTGTGAAAATTCAAGCCCATTAAATAACAGGGACTTCATGTTTTTTTCACCATTTTAATCAGAAAGTGGAGAGTGAACGTGAAAGGCCAAGTGGACGAGTTAATCCGAAGCGTATTCTGTAGTTTGTTGTGATCACTTTAATTTAGTCGTCTGGGCGGCGAGAGGCCTCAGGTTGCAGGGGCCGGTGAACCGTAACACCTCTGTCCTCCTTGGATCAGAGTCCTATTACAAGCTCTTTCCCCGAGCGCGACGGAGTGGTTTTAGAGCTTCACAAACAGCTCAGCCTTCTAAAATAAAGATGGCTCTGCTCTGAAAGGCTTTCTCTACATTCCCTCACCGCCGCTCCCTCCCCCTCCGTTCCCCTTCTCGCTGCAATCTGTCCTGCCAGCTCCCACGGTTTGTCTTTGGAAGTGATCCGTCCCCGAGCGTTCGGCAGAGCCACTCCATGTTCACATCCCCCAAGGGGCCTTCCCTGCCTGCCCACTACCCCTTGCTTTCTTTTGTCAGCCAAATGGATACCAATTAAATAAACTGTTCTCCAATTAGGATTTGGAGAGAATCTATCTTGTTCAGTGTTTCGAAAATCCCAGGCCCTGGCTCCCTATCTTTTTTCCTTTCCTCCATTCTCTACCAACGTTTCCTGGAATCGGTTACTTAGAGAGGGTGAGTGCTTATTTCCTGCAACACGATACTCCTGAGCTCTTTTTTTTCTTTTGCCTTTTCTTTTTTTTTTTCTATGTTTGTACAATATGTTAACCAAATGTTTTGCCAAACATGGGTGAGATTGTATGTTGGAAGCAGTTGGAACTGTTTCACTTAGTAAAATTACTTTCATGACCTCAATTACCTGTTAATCATAGTGTAGCTTAATGGCCAGCCTGTAAAATAACGCTTGTGATCTGACTAAGTACCGCAATGAGTGAGCCAATGTGAAACGCCTTGAGTTACCTTACTCAACATTAGTTTCTGAAACAGTAATTTTCTCAACAAAGGTCAAACAATACACATTAATAAAAACAGCGCATTCACATAAAATCCCACCACGCACACATAAATTCTCCCGCAACCACTAGAAAGCGGGACTCTGTGTGATAAATGAAGTGAGGTAATAAACGAAAGGGTGAGCGGTGGGCCTACGGGTATCTTAATCTGAAGACGTGGGCCATGGAGGTGCTTGGATGCCATCCACGTCATTATTGCCTATTAACTGTGTTGAGAAAGTATGCCCTATTGTGCTCCTCATGACTGGGCGACACCCCCTCCTGCCACTCGAAATCAAATCCAGCTAAACAAACCACCCAGTGAAGCTTCCAGCCGTGCACAGATTGAGACCCCATGGCCCTGCAGAATTTACAGGGCCCCTTTTCTCTCTCTCTTTTTCCTTCTTTTGATTGGTCTCATTCGCTCTCAAACTCTCTGGATTAAACACAATACCGTGCAGCCACATGTGGAGGCTTTAGCTCCGGCCTCAATCTTCAGATTGATGAAGATTCTGCTATTGTTTGGTAAGCGTGTCAAAACATAGCACAGGCTTAGCACTTGGCTTCCTCGGGTTTACATTAGTAATTCGCACTCACTCCTCACTGCCTACCTACCGTGTTAGAGGCTAACAACACATCTTGATTGGCAAGTGGCTCCAAAAGTGCCGTTTCTGACAAAATCTGACTTATTTATTTAAAGGGATAGTTCACACAATAATGAAAAATCATGGACTCACCCTCATGTCGTTCCAAAACATGTATGACTTTCTTTTATCTGTGGAACATAAAATAAGATTTTTTGGCCCCACTGACTATTATTGTACGGAAAAAAAGGTAAACTTTTTTTTTTCCTGTTACAAAAGCATATACATATTCATTTTTGGGTGAACTATCTCTTTAAATCAGATATGTGTACACTTTATTGAATAATATGCAATAGAAAAGATGGTCCCGTTCATATGGCATTATATTAAATATCATAATATCAAGGCCTGTTCATTGTACCATGAGTAGAGACTTACATATGTTGCAATAAAACTATCATTACATTAAAATCTCGTCCATTGTTTAGACTCAGTAATTCGGTTACATCGTTTACTGACCTTCTCAATGGACATTTTGCACTAAAAGAAAATCAGGAAAGGGCAGAATAAAAGGTTGTTGTGTGCTCTGAAATAAGCAATATTGTTTTCAGATATTTATGTTTTTATACCCCTTTGATGACGAAAACCTTTCAGCCAAGCCAATGTGCTAAAATCCAAGTGATTATAAAGTTCTTAATAGCACACAGTATACATTCTTCCCACCTCTGAAGGTGCCATTCTCTGACCGGACGCCTGGGAGATAGAGACATTCACAATAACAGTCTCAATCATTGTAAGAAGGCGAACTGACAGCTGAAAATCAGGAGCCGTTCCTTCTCATTCATAGCGCTGGACAATGTGCTAATACAGTTGCTTGGATGCTGATCTCCCCTCAACTCTCCTGATGGCCCCCCACCTTTGATGTGTCATGCGCCTTTAATATAAGAAAGGGGCCTGATTGTGCGTCTGCAATAAAGGCCCTTTTAAGTCCATTTTGGAACAAAGATGGTAAGTGACATTGTTCAACAAGAGATTGACCTCCAGTGATCCCCTGCATGGTGGAGGACTACAGGGGCTGTGAGGAGCGTTTGAAAGCGATGTGTAAGTTAGGTCTCAATGAGTGTTCCTCTGTCTTGTCTGGGAATATGGAAAGGCCCTTTACTATTTCTACTCCTTCTCCCTCTCTCTTAACATCCAGAAATGAAAATTCTGTCTCTTTTGATTACTTTTTTGTCACCACACAAACTCATTGAGCTTGTTTATATGCCATTACAATTAAAAAGGACTTTCAAGCTTTAAAAAAATTTTGTGCACTGTATTACAACATATAACAACACAAAGAGAATTTATTTTGTTGTTCACTAATAATCCAACCCAGTCTCAAGAGAAATTGTAACTTTTTTTATGAGGCGCCAAATTCGTATGAATTCTTAGAATGTGATTTGCATGGAAGCAAAAGGTTTTTTTTTTGTTTGTTTTTTTTTTTTTTGGAAAAATGTAAGCATGAAGGTCCACCCCTAAACCTAATCATCATGGGGCGTAAGCATATCGTACCAAAACGTACAAATGAGATTGTACGAATTCATAAGAATTAGCACCAATTCGCCAAACCTAAAATAGTTAGAAAGTATGTTGGATATCTTCTCCATTAGTGAGCTGTGACCAGATCATTGAGTAATTTAGTCCAGTTTTATGAACCAAAACAATTAATTAATTTAAAATATTTATTTCAAAATAATGATTTGTATGGCTTATGAAGAGTTGGAATACACAGAAAAAACTGAGAAAGTCTGAGTATGAGTATGAGTATGAGTTTGGAATGACATGAGGGTGAGTAAATTATTTTCAGATATTTTTTTATTTATTTCTGGGTGCAAATAATAACAAAAAATGTTTATAATTTTACTGCAAAAACATTTTTTTTTTCCTTTATGCAAGGAATAATCTAGGATAAAGAACACAGATGAGATGGACTTCATCTCTTATGTCAACTTTTGTGCACTCTGTCACTTTCGTTTACAATTCTCTCATGGACTATGACCTTAAACATTCTGTACATCCACATTATAAATAAATCAATCATTAGATTTCAGCTCTCGGCTGTTGCAATGCTTTTCGCCGAGAAGGATGTCTGGGATATAATCATTACAGATCAGGAGACGCACAGGCCAACAAAAATAACATCTGTCTCCAGACATCCATGAACTTTCAGAGGCCTCTACCTCACAGCTGAACTCTACCACTCTCCAGTCAGGAAACCACCTGATTGTGCATTTAATGAACCCAAAAGTACAGCCTGTGTTATTCCAGCTGTGTTCTGAAGCAGGTTCTAAAGTGCATAAACACAGTGAGTAAATATTCACCGGTGCTGTAAATATGGCCTGATTAATCCATTGTACCGCACTCAATGCCAACTGATTGTATACAAGCATAAACTTCACATTTGCACATAATCACGCAGTCAGCTAAAGAGGCAATTGGTTGCTTAATCGTCTTAATTAAGGAAAGGATGTCAATTCTTGGGTAAGTCATAAACTCGCCTCTCCTCTCCTATATACACGGCCATAGCCTTTCGGCACAAATCTGCAGCCCCACTTTTACATAAGATAAATAAATGAACAATCACCGCATTTTTTCCACTGACTAATTCCAGAAGAAAAAAAGAAGAAGAAAAAAAACAATTAAAAGCCCTTCTTCTTCCCATCCAGACCATTCCCACGCATTTCTTGGCAGAAGATTCCTGATGATCTCCAGAGGCCTTGCTTCTTTTCCAGTCTACGAGGAACTTGTCAGGAAAATATCTACATTTCCCAGAGAGGAGTGTAGGCGAAAGTGAGATATAATATAATATAATATAATATAATATAATATAATATAATATAATATAATATAATATAATATAATATAATATAAAGAAATACCAATTATAATTGAAAACTACATATTATAAAATTATAATTTATGAACAATTACCCCACTTCACCTTTATTCTCAAGACAGCAACACTGTTTACTAATTCTATTTCAAGCGAAATTATTGAAAAGATAATGTTACTTTGGTTGAGATCAATATATATGTCTTGGATTCCTAAGGAACACCTTTAAAAAGTGTTTGTCTTTGTTACTTCTGTAAGAAAAACAACCTAATTACCCTCAATAAATGCATCCAGAGAATGCCGGGCCTGCATCTCATATCTTCAGCCATGTGGTCTCCAGCCACCTTAGACCCAACACACTTCAGTTTGTCTTTATTAGGCAACAAGCAGGTTTAATCAAAGCTGGGGAGGCTGTGTACTTTCCTCCTTCTAATGTGCTCATAAACACAGTGAGTAAATATTCACCGGTGCTGTAAATATGGCCTGATTAATCCATTGTACCGCACTCAATGCCAACTGATTGTATACAAGCATAAACTTCACATTTGCACATAATCACGCAGTCAGCTAAAGAGGCAATTGGTTGCTTAATCGTCTTAATTAAGGAAAGGATGTCAATTCTTGGGTAAGTCATAAACTCTCCTCTCCTCTCCTATATACACGGCCATAGCCTTTCGGCACAAATCTGCAGCCCCACTTTTACATAAGATAAATAAATGAACAATCACCGCATTTTTTCCACTGACTAATTCCAGAAGAAAAAAAGAAGAAGAAAAAAAACAATTAAAAGCCCTTCTTCTTCCCATCCAGACCATTCCCACGCATTTCTTGGCAGAAGATTCCTGATGATCTCCAGAGGCCTTGCTTCTTTTCCAGTCTACGAGGAACTTGTCAGGAAAATATCTACATTTCCCAGAGAGGAGTGTAGGCGAAAGTGAGAAGAACACAGCGAGGAGGACCAGCAGGGCGAGCGAAAGGGGGTGGAGGGGTGGGGGAGTTGAGGGGACACAATGAGAAGAAAGGAAGAGAGAAAGAAAGACAGGGAGCGCCTTCTTGGAGAGACACGCCGAGGACGGAAAGCGAGGGCGAGGTAGCGCGGCTATCCAAATGGGAGCAATAGCCACAGGAAGCGAGAGGAGCAGAGCGATGAGGAAGGGTAGGGCTGCAAAAGAAGGGAAACATTCACCACCCAACTCCTGCAAGACCGTCATCATCTGACTTTTGCTCTTTTGAGGCAGGCGCGAATAAAGTGAGGCCATATTAAGCAAGCAATGAAAGAGATCTCCATTCCATAATCAAACTATTGTTCTTCCAACTCTGACCCAGGGAGCACAAGTGCATGGCTAATCAGTTTAACCCTTCGATACTAGACTTGACTTTTGGCAGATTCACATGATCTGTCGATGACAGCAGTGCCAGGCCCTTTCTGGGAGAACACTATTGCTTGCGGTACGGCAGGGCCAAAAAGCCCCGACCCCCGAGCCATACTGACCTGCCAGGGCACACCTCTGCCCGAGGGCCTGCCTTAAAACGTCAACACAAAGGCAATCTCTTAGACAGCTGCTCCCAGCCTCTCCAACTGGCACTTCTCCTTTAGAGACGACATTATCCTTATTCTAATGAGGGGTTTATAGCTTTTGTTTTTGGATTGGTGCTGAGTTTTTGCTATTTGACCCTAATAGGATGGTCCAGGTCAGTAGAAGTCTCTCCAGGGTCAGGGAAAGTGACAGGAGTGTCAAAACTGATTCAAACTGACGGGTGAACGAACAGGTTGGCCAGACTGGTACAAATTTCGCTCCCATATTTTCTTTTACAAGGAGGGACAAACAGGCTTTACACTTTTTTGAGGTCTGATGACAGCAATCCAAAAAAAGTGATGGAAATGATTGACATGGAAAAATGGTGACAATCGAAGGACTTCGGTTTAGACTAACAACAGTGTTTTTATTTGCATGTGACCTGTCACATGGTGGTTTAATAATAAGGTTTAGGTCTTTTCAATTATAATTGACATTTCAAAAAATATATAAAAGTATATATTTAGAATTTACATAAAATATAATTATAATATATTCTATTACAGTATAATACGATATATTGTGCAATATAATAATAAAATACCAGTTATAATGAAAAACTGGTAGTTAAGAAGTGTAATTTATCACCTTGCCACAGGCAGGGCTGCGTGGAAGCAGGTCTAGTGCAGGCTGGGTAAGGCTTGAATGGGAAGATCAAGTAAGGTGGCGGCAGTGGTCTTATATGGGTCAAGGCACAATTACTCTTCATCTGCCTCTTGCCATGACTACTGACAGAGGCCCAGTTCAACTGCTGCATTATCAAGATTTATCAATAGAATGAAATTAAAAGCCATTGATTTCTACATAGGTGTTTTTTTTTTCTCCTAAACTGCCATACCTTGTTGCAAACTTGGAAAAAGTTAATGAACATCTACAATAGTGCTGTCAGAGTCTACTAGTGAAATGCTTATGTGCGTGTGTGTGTATATACAGTATATATATATATATATATGCAACATTTAAGCTGCATAAACCCCACAACTTTGTAACTTTGTGTCAGACTTGATCATATTTTCCAGCACAATTTGAGAATGATCCAAAAAGCATCTTATGCTTCACTGGAAGAACATCTGACCATCTGAGTTGCATGATCAATATCACAAATTTACATATTTGATTAGTTACCTAAAAATAGAGCTTCATTATGTATTTTACATTTAATGTCATATAATTTCTATGTTTAACAATTCTACTTTTTTTTCTTTTGAAGACACAACTGTTGAAAGAGTTGAAATGTATTCCCTTTTCTTAGCACTGATACCAAGCTCTCCCTCTAGTGTCTGAGACCAGCACTCTAACTTGCAAAATATTTCAGTGGACAGAAGGCTGATACTATGTTTTCTCATGAGAATAAAGTTAATCAACCAGCAACCTAACATTTGAATTGTTTTCACATACTGTAATAAGACAACTGTAATAACTGCTGATTGTCTACGCACGAGTTTTAACTGGGGTTCATAGTGGTTCTTGGCTAGTTTTATTTAAGAAACCAGTTTTTCCTTTGCAGTGGTGACCCAACACAATACAAAAATGCTGAAATATGCTAATATCACCACAAACTGCACTGGACCAAAAATATGGTTCCAACTTTAGTTTGGAGACAAATTCTCACTACAATCTAACCATTAACTATGACATCTTTCCCCCCCTCCTTATTTAATAGTTAGTAGGGCAATTGTTAAGTTTAAGGGGATATAAAATATGGTCATGCAGAATAAGGCATTGCTATGTGCTTTATAAGTACTAATAAACAGCAAATATGCTAGTAATATGCATGCTAATAAGCAAGCAACTACTTAATAGTAAAAACTGATTCCTAAACTAAAGTGTTACCAAAATATGGAAAATTGCTTATATTAATTGTTTAAATTTGTAAACCATATCTAAATGTTTTTTTTGTATTATTCTGATGGCTTCATGCTCTGAGCAGCCAATAATTCAAGTCAATAAAGCCTTATTTATCCTCATTTCAGTGTGCAATTATTGTAGCCTGTGTTGTATTTTCTTTAACTTGCATAGTTTTGTTTGTGAATTGGGAACTGCCCATGCTGATATTAACATTTAACATTGCTTTTGTCTGCTGTTTGTGACCTTTCGTGTTAATTTTATTATAAAGAAATAAAGCTCAGGGCTATAGAATGAAAAAAAAATCTCCATAAAAGTCAAAATCCTACTGCTTTTTTATCTTTTATGACAATTATTCACATGGCAATGGTTTTGTTGATAATTATTAACGTGACCACAGTTTTGGCAGGGTAATTTTAGGCTACACCATTAATTCTTATAAAATTATACAAGCAAAACTTCAAAATTAAATTAATGAACAAATTATTATAGCAACAATAAACACTCTGTTTTTGAACATGAACCAGAAAAGACAAAGAATACAGTTTATCCACCAGATGCAGCATGTCACAACTGACTGCTCACAGCCAACTCCAAATGTCAGAAGATGATAGAGGTGGTTTTAGCTGAGCGGAAGAGATGCTTGAGAATGCCCCGATATACAGCAGCATTAATGGCTACGCTAAGAACAAAGTGATTTGTGGCCCAACCCAACAAATGTAAGAGCAATGAAACAGAGGTGACCTCTTGTCTCTTTACCCTGCCTCGCTGTCATCACATGAACTGCACTGAGAAAAGAGGGTCAGTTCTCAGCACACTGGTTAATGACCTTGATTTTAACATAATTGCATCCGTTCCTTGCGTCGCATCATTTGGAATGTTGTTTGCGTCACGTCATTTGGATTACCGAATAAGCTGAGCACAAGTAATGCGTGGAAGTATTGTCTCTGAATGCCGTGTGCAGAACTTAAAACAAATGATGTCCTACAATTACCCACAAATCACAGCGCACATGAATGGTCAGAGCCAGAGGTGAAAGAGGGGCTATAAAAAAAAAAGAAAAAGTTAAAAGAGACTGGGAAAAAAAGAAGAAGAAGAAAAATTTCAATTTCAACTGCATTATTATTTTCATTAATCATAGCCCTGCCTTAGCCCTTATCCTTATGCCTTAGCTAGAGATCTATTATACGCCCCATTTAGCCCCAGCCATATTACCTCATATGTTTTCCCGGCTGACCAAATAAGACTTAAAGAGATAAAACAATTTACTGTTCATTATGAGCCATGTCACTGGAATCAATCTATTAACCTGCGTTAACTGGGACGGGGGAAGCAGAGAGCTTACAGCCTTGCCTGACAGGAGAGGGAAATGGATATTTATATATTAGATATCCACGACCATAAAGAGAGGTGGGAATTCAATACCCCCCACCCCACCCCATCATTCCCATCCCGGCTCCCCCTACCTCAGTGGATGGCTTTATTTTCCCGGTGGCCGAGGCGCCCTCCTCTCGCCTTCATGCAGCCCCTGACCTGTGAAAGATTCTAACAAATTAGCTTCTATTGTGGAGCCAAAGGTGCCATCAATGAGGGGACGCTCGGCTGAGTCTAAAGTATGATGGGAGAGAGCGGGCGGCAGAGCAAAGAGCCCTGACGTGATCGAATTAACCCTTTGTGGAGAATGTGCCTGTTAAAAAAGGTTTAGGGAAGGTTTAAAAAGGTTGAGACCGGTGCCTGCTCCGGCTACAGTGAGAACGCGATCCGTGCCACAGCCATTTCTGAACGTCGGGTCGTGAATGTAATGATGCTGCTTTTGTTACCATCTCCTATCTATCTATGGAAAAGCATCAAAAACATTAAGATAATTGTCGTTGGGTGCTCAATACTGTGCTTTTCTTTTCAAATTACATTTTGAGTGCTCGTACAGTACTGTATGTGTTCCTGGATTCAATACATTTACGTAAACTCAGCACACCCATTGATCGCAATTTTATAAGAAAACCCTATAGAAATGTAGCTGAAATTGGACTGAAATAAAGGGACTTTCTGTAATCGCCTCTCAGCTTTGCTGAACTATCTATCTGTCCACATCTACCCAGCTAACAGGGAACATTCTCAGAATTTGGCGTTCTAGCAAGGTTCTCTAAACTTTCTAGTAGGATAATCATCTAGCATTTTTTTAAACATTACTATTTGTTTCAAAATGTTCAGAGAGCATTCACTTAACAATTGCAAAACCAAGAAAATGTGTTTAAAAAAAAAAAAAAAAAAAAAAAAAAAAATGGACGTTTCAAATATTCAAATAACACTCAGAATTAATATTTTTATAACTGAAAGTGTTAGTTCCCAAAAATGAAAATTCTGTCATTAATTACTCACCCTCATGTCGTTCCAAACCCCTCGTAAGAGAATACTTTTTGTGCGCAAAGACAACAAAAATAAAGACTTTATTAAGTGATTTGAATAATGATTTGTGCTGCGCCTTGTTTACAAGCAGAGAAATGCACACACATGCATCGTGGTACTTTCATGAAAGGCGTTGCTCGGAAGAGAAGAAATCGTTGAATAATGTTGCTATTTTTGCTTCCTTTGCACACAAAAATATTCTCGTAGCTTTATAACATTACTGTTGAACCACTGATGTCACATGGACTATTTTAACGATGTTTTTACCACCTTTCTGGGCCTTGAACATTTCTCATCTATCTTGAATGGTCATACTTTTTCAACCTTACTGTATGTATATCTGGATTCAATACGTTTGCTTAAACTCAGCGCACACCCATTGATTGCCTTTTTTATAAGAAAACCTATACAAACGTGGTTGAAATTGCACTGAAATAAAGGGACCTTCAGTAACCACCTTATTTTAATCTTTTTTTTTTGTAAATTAATTTCAAACAACCATGAACTACAATGCACTTACTGATCGACGCTCTCTCAATACGTCTGCATTCACACAGCCAAATATTGCTGAAACAGGGTGATTCAGAAAGCGCTTAATCACCTAGAAAAGCACTGTTTCTTCCCAGCCAATCAGCTGCTGTGCTTTTCCAGGCTTGAACTTATTGACATATCCATGTATCGATGGTCTAGTGAAAAGGCTCATATTTGTATGATAATGAATGTTTGAACTGTGTGTATAAAAGGTCAGGCATCACCTGCCACCCCTCTAAGTGTCTCAATAAGCACATTCCTATTAAAAAGGGGAAGGGTGATTGTGTGTGCCTACCGTGTATTAACCTTACAAGCTTGTGTGTTTGCATAATTCATATCAACCCACACTATCATGGCTGCTCTCACCCCCAAATTTGTTTTCCATTCTTGTCTCAAACATTCACATTGACCTAGTTCTTTTCTAATATTCAAGAGGTCTTATTTGGTTAATTTCAAAAAGTAGTATGTGGCGTATCAAAATATATAGGGGTAGAAGTGCTTAGCGACCACAAATAGGCCTGTTTGTGACTGTCTGATTAGTGTTAATATATAAATAACATCAAACTGGGATTCATTAAAAATAATTTGAAACTGTGCTAAACAAGCTATGTCAGTGAGTGGGCCTCAGGGCACGTCAGCGCATCTCCGATCCGTACACTGTCTCCACCCACACACGCACACAATCACATGCATCCACACGAATGCCAGGGATAGAGCGCTGGTCAGAGCTGCCTCAGGTAACTTGATGACTGTCAGGGGAGTGAAACCTTACGTAAAGATCAATACGTTCTGAAATTAACCTGCAGATGCAGTTCTGGGCAGTAGGTGTGCATGCTAAGTCTGATTAGCATTAAGCATTAATTATTTTGGTGTGTTAAAATGTTAAACATATATTAAAAAGTGAAACAGTAGGATAATATATGACATGACTATAAGTGATGGATTGCAATTTGTGATGCAACATGCTATATGTTAAAGTGTTACGTTAGTGGTAATTCAGCTTCACATTTGTTTTGATGGCTTGGTTCAAACCCAAGTTTGAGTACACCCACCTTCGACTGCCCCCGCAGGTCTCTTTTCACATCTTCTTATTTGATGCGGAACAATCAACACACCACAGTGTGTACTAGTAATAAACGTTTACCAGTGCACATAAGTGACTATAAAAAAAAAAACACACTGGTTTCACAAATTTTCATATCTGTGTAACCCCAGCTAACAGGGAATATTCTCTAAACACTCTAAGGATGTTTTCTTAAAGTTATGAATAAACATTTATAGAATGGTTGTACAGAATTATTTGGTCTTTAATATATATAATGTTTTCAAAATATTAGCTAAAAAAAAAAGAAAAGAAAAGAAAAAGAACGTTCATAGAACGTTTTTATCGGAACTTTTTAGTTGGATGTTTCTCTAACATTTTTTAAATGTTACTACATGTTTCAGAAAATTCAGAGTACATAAAAAAAAAAAATAAAAAAAAAAACTGGACATTTTGAATGTTCAGAGATCATATATAAATAAATAACTTAATAAATAAATACATTTTCATGACTAAATGGGAATGTTAGTTGTTCTATCTATCTATCTATCTATCTATCTATCTATCTATCTATCTATCTATCTATCTATCTATCATCTATCTATCTATCTATCTATCTATCTATCTATCTATCTATCTATCATTCACTTGTTCAATCGTTCCATCTATTTATCAATAGTTATATCAATCATTCTGTTGTTGTTCTATCTATCTATCTATCTATCTATCTGTCTGTCTGTCTGTCTGTCTGTCTGTCTGTCTGTCTGTCTGTCTGTCTACTCAAGTAGAGACGATTCTAGCTATTAAAAATTCAAGTACAAATCAATTGTGTACATGAATGTTGTATTCTTAGCTTTGCCTCAACAGTCGGTATAGCGAACATTACTGTAAACTTCTTTTACAGTAAATTTTCTCAAACTACAGTCAGAGCAAAAGTTTGAAGAAAATAAACTCAAATGGACCCCACCAAAGAGTTCAAATCCTTCATCTGCTCAACTCAGAGCAATGCCAATAATGCCATCTGGTCTAATGAAGGGTCACAAAAGCAATAACAGTGAAAAGTGTGCTTGTGCTGGGCATTATTAGTCTATCTACATGTGAAGTCATCGGCTGGCCAAACATTAAGATGTTTACATTGACTCTTAACAGAACAGCTCTGTCCAAAAAGTTCTTGCTCATTTTCCAATTAACTCTACAACAGATTCTATAGAACTACCAAGCGTGGGAACGCTGCACAGTCACCCATTTATTTTTCATTCTCTTTTCTCTTAACCAGAAGATAAAACTAGGAGAGGCCAGTTGAAATAAATAATCTTGTTTACTTGAAAAGGTTAAATAAGCAGTGGAGCGCTAATCCAGTTTGCATGGAGGAATGTTGAAATAAAATAGCAATATTTCTGATGTGAGTTCCCACAGCTGAAGGACAGTGCGGCAGACATTTGTTTTTGCATGGCTGGGGAAGGTCACCTCTTGTGATATTCTTATTTATTAATTTAATGCCGTAATAAATTTGTTTGAAATGGATGCTCTGGATGCTCACTCAACTTGGGAGGTTACACAAAAATTTGATCCACAACAGGATAAGATTTATTTTGTTTGCTGCTCTGCAAGTAATTTATTTTCTTAACCTTGGGATGGAAAACATGAACAGGCATGGACCTGCTCCAATTTGAATTCATTGTGTTATATTAAACTCATTTACCCTTTTCACCAATTTGCTGTATTTACAAATCATTCTTCATAATGGAAGTATACCCTCAATATTACTCTAAGACTTGGATTGTTTATTCAGTAGGAGGGTTCACTGCACCAGCGGTCTCATGTTAGTCTAGTTCAGGGTAAAACAGCTTTATGATTCCATGTTTTTTTCACAAGCTCAAAAGTCAATTTTTTTTGTTTGTCTGTTTGTTAGCCATTGCGAGAGCCATCTCAGAGGAGAAAACCGAATGCAAAGTGTGACAATCAAACAAATTCAAAGGAAGGAGTGAAGCCGTGGTGACATGAAATGGCTTTTGACGCAGCACTTTTAAGAGTGCCGATAAGCATCCTCTTGTGTCTGTCAAATATATTCAAGCCCATGCATCCTCGCTTTTACTGAAGTGCAACCAGAGTTGGGGGAAATGAGTATGAAATGACCTTTTTGTGTGTCTGTGAATGTGTGCATATGTTTGAAGATGAGACAAGGTGCTTGCCTAATCCCAAGTTCCTTTGCGATTGGTGTTGCAAATGTCTCCATCTGGGCTAATCTTTTTCTCATGCCTTGTGAGGCCTTCAGAGTTAACGTGACATTTCCAGAAAATTAGCCTTTCAAGTGACCTAAGTGGCTGTCTGTGTGTTTAGAGATAGGGGGGACAGATAGCTTCTCCTTGTTTGTTTATTCAAGCCGCTTCTGGAAACCTTGAGGTTCGCGCTGTCTGCCACAATGCTCTCTATAAATTCATATTCTTTTTATAAATGTAGGACTCGGATTTGCCACGTGTGGTTGCACAAAATTGCACCCAGCTCACACCTCTTTTGAAGTACATACAAATTTAGTGGATAGTTAGAATGGTTTCAATTGTTTGGTGCGAATATGCGATCAAAGAGTGCACGGTATCCGTCCTTATTCATGAACTCTTCTAAGGTGAAATACCAATACTAGAAGCCTAGATTTGAACTATTTATCATTCCCAGTCACAGAATTTTCTATATTTGTTGTCTACATTTTTAGAAGGCCATTGCTTTTCACAGAATCTTGCCTCTGTGTGTACCCAATTATTTGAGAACAAACCATGTACTTCAGAAAATAAGAAATTATTATTTTGCTATTTGATATATTATGAATTATGATGTAAAATAATTTTAGAATGTTAATTTGGACCCGTATCCGGGTCCGCAGAGTTTAACTGGTTTTAACTAAAAGTACCAAAAGTAGCTCAACTGTTTCCAATGATTAGCATGAAAAAATGCGACAGTACTTGACATTTTTTTTAAACTATATTTACAATTGATAGATAGACAGACACAAAGACAGATACAGTAGATCAGGGGTGGGCAAACTTGGCCCTTCCAAGTCACTTTCCTTTAGAGTTTAGCTCCAACTCTAATCAAACACACCTGAACCAGCTAACCATTGTCTTCAAGACTACTAGAAAGCTACAGGCAGGTGAGTTTCATCAGGGTTGGATCAAATCTCTGCAGGAAAGTGGCCTGGAAGGGCCAAGTTTGCCATCACTGCAGTAGATAGACAGATAGGCAGATAGACAAATAGACAGATGATAGATAGATAGATAGATAGATAGATAGATAGATAGATAGATAGATAGATAGATAGAATTAGAATATAGAATTAGATTGCACAAACCTTTCTAGTCTATCAGAGTAAGGCTCGCAGTTCTTCCAAAAAATAAATAAATAAATAACTTTTCGACATATTTTCCATACAATGAAAACATGTAGTGACCAGAGAATGTCAAACTCTGGAAAAGGACAAATATGTACAACATGTATGACCCTTGCACTATATTTCCAGTGTTATTTTAGTACTATTTACAGTGATAGATAGATAGATAGATAGATAACTTCACATAAAAGTAGAGTTTAGCCTCCCCCTTCAAACACTATTTTTAAACATCACTGTTTTGCGGTGCAGGACCCCAGACACTTATCACAGCGGAGCGGGGGATGCGGCACATGGAAATGGGTTTAGATAGAAAATTAAGTTCAAAGGTCACATGGCCCGGTCTGAAGGGTAACAGCAGATGAAATGTGGCTATTTGTATTAAGCCAAGACTGATTTCATCTGGCCTGGAAAAGGTCAATGTGACATGAAAAAGGGATTCGTTTTCATTGGTGCTAGCGTGGCTGCTTTGCTCTCTAGGCGCCTGTGTTTACTTGCGTATTTACACTTGGGCTTACTAACCATGTCATTATTCACTCGACAACAGCTTCTTCTTCAGGCTGCAAGCTACGGCCATCTGCTTCACGAGTAAACATGTTTGTACTTTTGTACAATGGCTCAAGCTCTTTGATCTTAATGCAGATCGCTGTCTGATGTACTTTTATTATTTCCACTGTTTTCTCTTTCAGGTGATGGAAAAAAAATGCTACCCTATTCGCACATCCATTTTGAAATAGCCTTCATTCCCCTTTTTAAACCCGTGATATTCAGGTATTATTATTAGCAAACATTATTTGAAATGAAAATGGCATTGGATGCTCAACGTAGGTTGAGTTTACCCAAGGAAATACATATGCCTTATGCCCTTAGCTGCACAACCACAAAGGGGAAAATAAATAAGGGCAAGACAGGATCTCACACCGCCGTCTCGCCTTTAGGGGACCGAGAGTGTGGAGAGGACACTGGGGGTCAGAGCAGTTTGATTTGTATCTGGGGTCCTGTGGGATGGAGGAATACACCAGACCGATGCAAGCGAGGTGCCTCATAGCAACCCCAATGCACCCAAACAATAAGCCAGGATGCTGCTAGATGAATGAGGCCCATGTTCGGCCATCACTTGCTGTAGGGTTTAGGTGCAATGGAAGCCTTTGAACATGGGCATAGCAGATGCTGGTCGAAATCAATAACTGGGTTTCAAGAGAATTTGTGCGCACTCTAATGCAACTACATTTACATACATAAACTGAACTTATTAGAATGAGACAGACCGCTTTGGGTATGCGATATGTATTATGACTACCTTAAAGGGTTAGTTCATCATTTATTCACCCTCCTGTCGTTCCAAACCTGTATTACTGTGAAAACAAAAGAAGATATTTTGAAGGATTAAACTAAACAGGACCCCACTGACTTATGGACAAATGGATTCATCAATTATGAAACAACTTCAATTCAGCTATAAGCAGCTCTACAGAAGACGATGGTGTCGAAAAGCTAGTCACCTCAGTGTTGATTCAATTCAGTTCAATAACAGTATCAATGTTGCGAAATAGTCAATTATGAAACAAATATGATTCAGCTATAACAGCTCTACTGAAGACAATAGTGTCATCATTCAACTCAATTAAGTTTAAATTAATAGTTCACTCAAAAATTAAAATTTGCTGAAAATTTACTCAACCTCAGGCCATCCAAGATTTAGATGAGTTTGTTTCATCACTGGAACAGATCTGGAGAAATTTAGCATTGCATAATTTTCTTACAAATAGATCCTCTGCAGTGAATGGGTGCTGTCAGAGTGAGAGTAAACAGCTGATAAAAAAACACAAGTAATCCACACAAATCCTTTAATTAATGCACTGTAAAGTGAAAGGTTGCATGTTTGTTATAAACAAATCCATCATTAAGGCAAGGCAAGGCAAGTTTATTTATATAGCACATTTCATACACAATGGTAATTCAAAGTGCTTTACATAAAAGAAATGAAAAAAATAATAAAAAAAATAATCACAACAATAAAACAAGGAATTTAAAACTTTGAAAATTATAAAAGAAATTGTTTTAAGAGGTTTAAAATGAATTTAAAACAGTTAAGAATAGAAAATGATTATACATAAAATATAGTGCAATAAGTTCGGACATTGCACAGTGCTCATTCAGTAAATGCACAGCTAAACAGATGAGTTTTGAGTCTGCATTTAAATGTGACTAATGTTTTAGCACATCTGATCTCTTCTGGAAGCTGATTCCAACTGCGGGCGGCATAATAACTAAAAACGGACTCCCCTTGTTTTGCGTGAACCCTTGGTATTTTCTAACTGACTCGATCCTAATGATCTGAGTGATCTGTTAGGTTTATAATCAGTGAACATATCTGCTATGTATTTAGGTCCTAGGCCATTGAGTGATTTATAAACGAGTAAAAGTACTTTCAAATCAATCTGAATCTAAATGTAACTGGAAGCCAGTGTAAGGACCTGAGGACTATGGAAGCATATACGTAGCGAAATTCAATTTAAAATGCAATATGCAAAATGGCAATGCA
>NW_015542406.1:641315-641728 GCF_001515605.1 Sinocyclocheilus anshuiensis | reverse complement strand
ATTACAAGCATTACAATAATGATATTTTATACCTAAAATAATACTCAACCATTTCCTGCATCCTGCTGTACTTCCCGGCATAAGTCTTTAAAGGTGTTGTAGGCTAATAAGTCGTTCTGAGTAATAAATTGAAAAAGCTCCCACCTGTATATGACTAAACAAAATAACATGTAGTTTACTTGAGGTTCTGCTATAAATGTGTCTATTAGAAACATTAATTTAAATTAAATAATTATACAAAAAATTGTTCCTGAACAATAGTCTTGTTGTTAAAGACTTCCTTAGTTTTTGAACGGAAGTCCTGAATGACTGTTATTAAAGGTCATTTAATGAATTTTAATGATTTTCAATGCCCCGCAGAAAACCTGCCTTTTTTGGAAAGGTAAATAAATTATTTGAATTATGTTTGATTT
>NW_015542406.1:628367-638529 GCF_001515605.1 Sinocyclocheilus anshuiensis | reverse complement strand
GTGTAGTAGCTTTTTTAAGTTTCTGAAATATCCTATAATTGTAACACTCAGAGGTAACTTGAACTCTACACTTTATGAAAGGAAAGGAAAAAAATTTTGGCGGAGTTAAAAACAAACATTGGCCCTCCAGGAGCGGGACTGTGAACCCTGCATTTAAATGCAAATAGCATTTAAATGATCATTATGCTACCATTTCTGCTTGGACATGTTACACATATCAAATCAATTTGTGTTATACATTTTCATTTTAATTTCACAACTTATAAAGCGTTCAAATTTGCATGCAATTTACATATTAACACTACTGTTGGAAATGGCAAATATAAATTATATAATTTAATTTTCATTTTACTTTTGCACCAAACTTTGCACGTATGGGTAATGGAAAATGTAAATTTAAATACAGAAATACAATGCCATTTTGAATATTGCGTTGCCATTTTGAATATTGCATTGCCATTTTGCATATTGCATTTTAAATCGAATTTCGCTACCTATATGCTTCCATAGAGGACTGGTGTGACATGCTCAGATTTTCTGGTTCTAGTCAGAATTCTGGCAGCAGCGTTCTGGATGAGCTGCAGCTGTCTAATGGTCTTCTTGGGAAGGCCGGTGAGGAGACCATTACAATAGTCCACCCTGCTGGTGATAAAGGCATGAAGAATTTTTCCAAGTCTTGACTGGAAACAAAACATCTAATTCTTGCAATGTTTTTTAGATGATAGTATGCTGATTTAGTTACTGCTTTGACATGACTACTGAAACTAAGGTCTGTCTCCAGAATCACACCAAGATTCCTGACTTGATTTTTAGTTGTCAAACCCCTAGAGTCAAGGTATGCATTCACCTTGAGACATTTTTGTACTTGAAATGGTTGCTTCTGGGTAAAGTCCTCTCTCCATAATATTGCTTTCTCCAGTGAAAAAAGTCATCTTGTCTGAATCAGGAGAGAAATAATCACAGATCAAGTGAAAACAGTCCGAAAAAGTTCTAAACATATATGTATAGGGGATGGACTTTTTCACTGGAGGACGTATTATCATGGATTATGGGTATTTTGACAGACACTTACAAACATGTAGCATTTCGCTTCGCAACACTGGAGTCGTGTTGATCACTTGTGGATTATTGTGATGTTTTTATCAGCTGTTTAGACTCTGACGGCACCCATATACTGCTGAGGATCCATCAATATCTTGGATGGCCTAATGGTGCAAAAAAAATTCAGCAAATCTTAATTTTTGGGTAAATTATTCCTCCCGGTTTTGTTCTCAACTGATAGTGTCAGTGCAGTCAAATCGACAATATTTAGTATCTAAGCCAAAGATAACAGGAACCCAGACTCCATCAGGTGACAGAGGTTAAGGTAAATGACTTTCATTTTTGAGTGAAATATCTCTTTGAAAGAGACAAGGGTGCGTGCAGATATGCATTGTCACTCCATGTATTTAATTTCAGTCGGCACTTGGCAGTATACTATAAATGCAATGCTTTTTCAAGACTTGATCAAATTACATTGAGAATGAGAGTGATTTTAATCCAGCCAATTAATGAATGTGGGAGAGGTGGAGGGGGCGGGGTGGTGTGGAGGAGCCCAGGCAACAGCAAAACTAGGCCAGGCTGGCAGAAGAGTGATTTGGCACATTAGACTCCTGGTGGGATGTTTTCTCTGAAATATGCAGCCACACACCCTACCTTTTTGTGGATCAGGCATACATTAGCAGGTACAGTAATCAAAGGCAGTTTAGCCTCAGACCATCCCCCAACTCACGCTTTTTACCCCACCCGATACATGCCTATAACCCGATGACGATAAATTTATTGGACACCCGTGTTGTGAAACAAGGGGAGTAATTAACAGCACAGACGGCAAACGTGCAATCACCTTGCAGGGCTTGGGCATCTGAGTATGTGGTCTCTTTCATTTTAATTAAAAGAACACCATGAGTACACTACTGAAAAGGTACAAAGAAAGGTCAGTGTCTTAGCAAAGTATACGGTTTGCACGGGTCGTCCCACTGAGTTCTGAGCTCACTGATTCATTGTGCCCCTCCCACATCTTAATGAGTCAACACAGTAATGAAGAAAGTCCTCTCACTGTTGTCAAATGCAATTCAGGACAAACTATTAAAGTGAAGGTGTTGTGGTGCAATGGTTAAAAAGTAATTAAACATTGTACAGCCCAGAAAAAAATCTAAATATTGATGTATATTACAGTATATCCCACACAAGAATGCTATTACAAATATTATGTATTTGTCTCCTCAAGCATAAATTATTTTTGTAGTCTTTTGTAATAGTTGTGTATGAGTCAATTGTTCTGAGCAGTAAAGCTGCATCTCAGCACTGAGTCACAGTACAAACAACTCAAACATGATATTGGGAAACAAAAAAAAATTGCAGGACCTGGAGGTTTTTTGTTATGAACAGTGGGCAGCTTGACTGCTCAGAACAAACCACATGCATTGACGCTTGAGGAGGCAACACACAATATTAAGAATCAAGCTATTATAATCATTTTAACAGGATAATGTGTGTAAATTCATATCTTGTGGAGTGTATAAATCTATAATGTCTTTGTCAAAAAAGTAAAATAATATGCTTTTATATCATCATTATTTATTATTACAGATTATTATAATATTATATTTATATATCTATATTTATTACACACCAGGTCAAAAGTTTGATTTTTTTTTTTAATTCTTACGTTCACCAAGGCTGCATTTATTTAATTCAAAATACAGTAAAACAGTAATACTGTGAAAAATTATTACAATTAAAAAATGTTTTCTATTTTATTATATTTTCAAATGTAATTTATTCCTGTGATGACAAATCTGATTTTTTTTTTGCAACCATTATTCCAGTCTTCAGGGGTACATTATCCTTCAGAAAACATTCTAATATTCTGATTTGGTGCTGAATTATTATTATTAATATTGCTTCTAATTATTATTAATGTTGAAAACAGTTTTGCTGCTTAATATTTTTGTGGAAATTATGATACTTTTTTTCAGAATTCTTTGACGAAATTGATATCTTTAATAACATTATAAATGCCTTTACTGTCACTTTTGATCAATTTAAAGTATCCTTGCTAAATAAAAGTATTTAATTTTTTTTTACTTTACACTAACAACGTTGAAATGGTAGTATACAATACCAGTATATATAATACATATAATAATACATTCATTTAAATAATTAATTTTGCCCATTATATTCAGATATACAGCATTCACACCGTCCACTAAGGGGTTTTCACAGTTCAGCAGTGTTTATAGCATCTCACCCTCATATTCTCTCACCTTCTCTGTGCACAAGGTCATTACAATCCCAATATAATGACACGAGGTAATCAGAGGCCGTTGATGAAGAAAGCACCGGTAATGATATTTTATGTTTCTCTTTGCTTGCGTGTTAGAGTCATTAGCTTCATGTTGACATCATTCCATCAGGACCTATTGAAAGCTGGTTGGAAAATCAATAGGAATAAGATTAGCTGGTCGAGGTGGGGTTATGAGGTTAGTGGGCAATATGCAAGGTTCACAGAGCAACACCTGTGCTTTTTTTGAACTTCAAAACACAACGACAGAGATGGTGGGGTGTAAACACAGTTGAGGGCTGGTAGTACATGCTGGATTACATCAGTGAAGCTGACAGGCCTTAACCATGACCAATAACCATTAGGATTTAGGCCGTGATGTAGCCGCTACACAGTGACCCTTAAAGTCCCATTACAGACACATTTTTTTGCCATGAATATGGATATTATAGAGTAGATTTTAAAATCATTCCATCTTTTATCTACAGTGAGAGATCTATGATCATTTGTTGTTTAAACAGACTTGTTTAAAAGATAATATAAATCTATTCATAACAAGCTTTTATGGAGAAATGAGGTATATAAAAAATGTATGCCAGGCCTGTTCAAGAACAAACTCTTCAAACATAAATAAAATTCACATAAGCTCATGCACAAAGAAGACCCTGATTTTGAAGCCTCTTTCTTGCAGACACATACACACACACACACACACACACACACACACACACACAGGATAAAGTAATTGATTTTGAGGAAGGTCTGCTTATTTCCCATTTCCTGAAGTGCCACTTGAATTTTCTGTTGGGAATAACTACATTAGGGGTCAGAGGAGGGATGGGTAATGGTGATCTCCTCATCACTTCAATCTGTAGCCATTCTGTAGAGTCTTTTCATTAAGTTTTTCTGGTAGTTAGCAGTGACTTTAAAGCTGCAAAATGGAATTACTTCGTCCCTCGTTCTTTTAAGCAGAGCAAATGGATAATTTTAATGTGATGAAATAAAAAGAAAAGATCCTAATTGTAATAAGAAATGCTGGGATACGGAGATTTGATCAATTTAACCGCCAATTTAGATGGACATTAACAAAGCAAGCATGGGTGACCCAAGCTGACCTTTGAAATGTGTCTAGCTTTATCAGTGACGACAAAAAACAGCACTGAATTTAGCGCTGCTTCGCATTTTGAAGTACCACCCAAAGATTTTCAAAGAATACAGAGTCACAGTCTGCTCAGCATGGGATATTTATGTATTTATTTTTATTTTTCAGCTTAATGCAGCTAGTTTTGTCCTGTTTATACATTCTCTCACTCTCTTTTTTTATGACCGGCCTTAACAGTGAGAGCATTTCACTCACATTTGCCACTAAAAATAAATGTCTTCAAATGTAATTAGGAGCACATGTGTGAATAAAAAAAAAAAGTTTTTTTGTAATATGTAATACGTTTTTATATTTTGTAATACGTTGTAATATGTTGTAAATGGTTAGTGTGAGAGATATTTTAGCTCTCTCATCTTTTTGAATAAGCATTGAGCAGCCGGCAATAGTAAAGCATAGACATTTCAAAATAAGAGTCCGATGTATTTCATGCTTGTTTATAATTCCGCATCATTTATAAAGTTTCTTTCTTTTTTTTTTTTTTACCTGGTTATTATTGGCATTTTGATTAGCCTACACAATAAACTGTATCCTGCATTTAATTAAAAAAAGTAAATTATTTTAACTTCTGTCTGGGTGGCCCCATCACAGGAGGGAATAATAATCATATAGGCAAAATAATATATCATATATACAGCGGAAGACGCGAGCCAAGCCCCGGGCGAGGACCTCTCCCCCTCCGCCGCCTCCGGTCTTCGAGATCTCCACCCAGAACCGATTCGCTCCCCTCCCCTCCGCGAGAGGGAACGCGACGCTGTGATTGTCGGAGACTCCATCGTACGGCATGTCCGTGCTACCCTAGCTAAAGGTAACACTCACTGTTTCCCTGGCGCTCATGTTCTCGATGTTTCTGCGCAGATACCCGCGATCCTGAAGGACGAGGAGCCCAGGCAACAGCAAAACTAGGCCAGGCTGGCAGAAGAGTGATTTGGCACATTAGACTCCTGGTGGGATGTTTTCTCTGAAATATGCAGCCACACACCCTACCTTTTTGTGGATCAGGCATACATTAGCAGGTACAGTAATCAAAGGCAGTTTAGCCTCAGACCATCCCCCAACTCACGCTTTTTACCCCACCCGATACATGCCTATAACCCGATGACGATAAATTTATTGGACACCCATGTTGTGAAACAAGGGGAGTAATTAACAGCACAGACGGCAAACGTGCAATCACCTTGCAGGGCTTGGGCATCTGAGTATGTGGTCTCTTTCATTTTAATTAAAAGAACACCATGAGTACACTACTGAAAAGGTACAAAGAAAGGTCAGTGTCTTAGCAAAGTATACGGTTTGCACGGGTCGTCCCACTGAGTTCTGAGCTCACTGATTCATTGTGCCCCTCCCACATCTTAATGAGTCAACACAGTAATGAAGAAAGTCCTCTCACTGTTGTCAAATGCAATTCAGGACAAACTATTAAAGTGAAGGTGTTGTGGTGCAATGGTTAAAAAGTAATTAAACATTGTACAGCCCAGAAAAAAATCTAAATATTGATGTATATTACAGTATATCCCACACAAGAATGCTATTACAAATATTATGTATTTGTCTCCTCAAGCATAAATTATTTTTGTAGTCTTTTGTAATAGTTGTGTATGAGTCAATTGTTCTGAGCAGTAAAGCTGCATCTCAGCACTGAGTCACAGTACAAACAACTCAAACATGATATTGGGAAACAAAAAAAAATTGCAGGACCTGGAGGTTTTTTGTTATGAACAGTGGGCAGCTTGACTGCTCAGAACAAACCACATGCATTGACGCTTGAGGAGGCAACACACAATATTAAGAATCAAGCTATTATAATCATTTTAACAGGATAATGTGTGTAAATTCATATCTTGTGGAGTGTATAAATCTATAATGTCTTTGTCAAAAAAGTAAAATAATATGCTTTTATATCATCATTATTTATTATTACAGATTATTATAATATTATATTTATATATCTATATTTATTACACACCAGGTCAAAAGTTTGATTTTTACGTTCACCAAGGCTGCATTTATTTAATTCAAAATACAGTAAAACAGTAATACTGTGAAAAATTATTACAATTAAAAAATGTTTTCTATTTTATTATATTTTCAAATGTAATTTATTCCTGTGATGACAAATCTGATTTTTTTTTTGCAACCATTATTCCAGTCTTCAGGGGTACATTATCCTTCAGAAAACATTCTAATATTCTGATTTGGTGCTGAATTATTATTATTAATATTGCTTCTAATTATTATTAATGTTGAAAACAGTTTTGCTGCTTAATATTTTTGTGGAAATTATGATACTTTTTTTCAGAATTCTTTGACGAAATTGATATCTTTAATAACATTATAAATGCCTTTACTGTCACTTTTGATCAATTTAAAGTATCCTTGCTAAATAAAAGTATTTAATTTTTTTTTACTTTACACTAACAACGTTGAAATGGTAGTATACAATACCAGTATATATAATACATATAATAATACATTCATTTAAATAATTAATTTTGCCCATTATATTCAGATATACAGCATTCACACCGTCCACTAAGGGGTTTTCACAGTTCAGCAGTGTTTATAGCATCTCACCCTCATATTCTCTCACCTTCTCTGTGCACAAGGTCATTACAATCCCAATATAATGGCACGAGGTAATCAGAGGCCGTTGATGAAGAAAGCACCGGTAATGATATTTTATGTTTCTCTTTGCTTGCGTGTTAGAGTCATTAGCTTCATGTTGACATCATTCCATCAGGACCTATTGAAAGCTGGTTGGAAAATCAATAGGAATAAGATTAGCTGGTCGAGGTGGGGTTATGAGGTTAGTGGGCAATATGCAAGGTTCACAGAGCAACACCTGTGCTTTTTTTGAACTTCAAAACACAACGACAGAGATGGTGGGGTGTAAACACAGTTGAGGGCTGGTAGTACATGCTGGATTACATCAGTGAAGCTGACAGGCCTTAACCATGACCAATAACCATTAGGATTTAGGCCGTGATGTAGCCGCTACACAGTGACCCTTAAAGTCCCATTACAGACACATTTTTTTGCCATGAATATGGATATTATAGAGTAGATTTTAAAATCATTCCATCTTTTATCTACAGTGAGAGATCTATGATCATTTGTTGTTTAAACAGACTTGTTTAAAAGATAATATAAATCTATTCATAACAAGCTTTTATGGAGAAATGAGGTATATAAAAAATGTATGCCAGGCCTGTTCAAGAACAAACTCTTCAAACATAAATAAAATTCACATAAGCTCATGCACAAAGAAGACCCTGATTTTGAAGCCTCTTTCTTGCAGACACATACACACACACACACACACACACACACACACACACACAGGATAAAGTAATTGATTTTGAGGAAGGTCTGCTTATTTCCCATTTCCTGAAGTGCCACTTGAATTTTCTGTTGGGAATAACTACATTAGGGGTCAGAGGAGGGATGGGTATTATATATATATGGGTATAATGGTGATCTCCTCATCACTTCATTCTGTAGCCAAGAGTCTTTTCATTAAGTGTTTCTGGTAGTTAGCAGTGACTTTAAAGCTGCAAAATGGAATTACTTCGTCCCTTGTTCTTTTAAGCAGAGCAAATGGATAATTTTAATGTGATGAAATAAAAAGAAAAGATCCTAATGGTAATAAGAAATGCTGGGATACGGAGATTTGATCAATTTAACCGCCAATTTAGATGGACATTAACAAAGCAAGCATGGGTGACCCAAGCTGACCTTTGAAATGTGTCTAGCTTTATCAGTGACGACAAAAAACAGCACTGAATTTAGCGCTGCTTCGCATTTTGAAGTACCACCCAAAGATTTTCAAAGAATACAGAGTCACAGTCTGCTCAGCATGGGATATTTATGTATTTATTTTTATTTTTCAGCTTAATGCAGCTAGTTTTGTCCTGTTTATACATTCTCTCACTCTCTTTTTTTATGACCGGCCTTAACAGTGAGAGCATTTCACTCACATTTGCCACTAAAAATAAATGTCTTCAAATGTAATTAGGAGCACATGTGTGAATAAAAAAAAAAAGTTTTTTTGTAATATGTAATACGTTTTTATATTTTGTAATACGTTGTAATATGTTGTAAATGGTTAGTGTGAGAGATATTTTAGCTCTCTCATCTTTTTGAATAAGCATTGAGCAGCCGGCAATAGTAAAGCATAGACATTTCAAAATAAGAGTCCGATGTATTTCATGCTTGTTTATAATTCCGCATCATTTATAAAGTTTCTTTCTTTTTTTTTTTTTTACCTGGTTATTATTGGCATTTTGATTAGCCTACACAATAAACTGTATCCTGCATTTAATTAAAAAAAGTAAATTATTTTAACTTCTGTCTGGGTGGCCCCATCACAGGAGGGAATAATAATCATATAGGCAAAATAATATATCATATATACAGCGGAAGACGCGAGCCAAGCCCCGGGCGAGGACCTCTCCCCCTCCGCCGCCTCCGGTCTTCGAGATCTCCACCCAGAACCGATTCGCTCCCCTCCCCTCCGCGAGAGGGAACGCGACGCTGTGATTGTCGGAGACTCCATCGTACGGCATGTCCGTGCTACCCTAGCTAAAGGTAACACTCACTGTTTCCCTGGCGCTCATGTTCTCGATGTTTCTGCGCAGATACCCGCGATCCTGAAGGACGACGAGAGCACAGGAGTGGTCATGCTGCACACGGGGGTTAACGACATCAAGCTGCGGCATACAGAGACTCTGAAGAGGGACTTCAGGAGCCTGATCGAGACGGTACTCAGCACATCACCCGCGACGACGATCATCGTGTCAGGACCGCTTCCCACGTATCGACGAGGACACGAAAAGTTCAGTAGACTGTTTCTTTAAACGAATGGTTATTGTCATGGTGTAAAGAACAGAAACTGCTCTTTGTTAATAATTGGGATATTTTCTGGGAGCGTCCTAGGCTTTTTTGTGCTGATGGCCTGCACCCCAGTAGAGTCGGAGCGGAACTCCTGTTGGACAACATCTCCAGGACGCTACGCTCCATATGACTAGTAAGCCAATTCTCAAATAACTGCTATATGATGGCTTTTGTTCTACCCACTTAAATGATATAGAAGTACGTGCGCTGTCCATCTATAAAGACTGTGTCTGTTCCCCGAATAGTGAGGTCAAAATATAAATGTAATGCAGGATCTAGAAAAAACCTGATCGTGATTAAACCGGAAAAATGCAAAACAAATTAACAAAAGCCATTTTTAAAGCTTGGGCTCCTAAACATTAGATCACTCGCACCCAAAGCAGTTGCGCTGTCCAATCTATAAAGACTGTGTCTGTTCCCCGAATAGTGAGGTCAAAATATAAATGTAATGCAGGATCTAGAAAAAACCTGATCGTGATTAAACCGGAAAAATGCAAAACAAATTAACAAAAGCCATTTTTAAAGCTTGGGCTCCTAAACATTAGATCACTCGCACCCAAAGCAGTTATTGTAAATCAAATGATCAGAGAGAATAGTTTTGATGTACTCTGCTTAACTGAAACCTGGCTAAAACCAAATGATTAAATTGGTCTAAATGAGTCTACTCCACCAAGCTACTGTTATAAGCATGAGCTCTGTCAGACTGGTCTTGGTGGCGGTGTTGCAACAATATATAGTGATATTCTCAATGTTACTCAGAAAACAGGATACAGGTTTAACTC
>NW_015542406.1:625830-626714 GCF_001515605.1 Sinocyclocheilus anshuiensis | reverse complement strand
CTAAACATTATAAACATTAGATCACTCGCACCCAAAGCAGTTATTGTAAATCAAATGATCAGAGAGAATATACTCTGCTTACTCTGCTTAACTGAAACCTGGCTAAAACCAAATGATTAAATTGGTCTAAATGAGTCTACTCCACCAAGCTACTATTATAAGCATGAGCCCCGTCAGACTGGTCGTGGCGGCGGTGTTGCAACAATATATAGTGATATTCTCAATGTTACTCAGAAGACAGGATACAGGTTTAACTAATTCGAAATCTTAATGTTTAATGTTACACTGTCAGATATGCATAAGAAATCTCTCCTATCTCTTGCTCTGGCTACTGTCCGCCAGGCCGTCGAGCAAAACATAATCAGATCCACTCATTGTTTTAATCATACACTAGATTTAATTATATCGCATGGAATTGATCTTAATGATATAGATATAGTACCTCAAAGTGATGATGTTAGTGACCACTACCTTGTATCGTGCATGTTGCCTATTACTGATATTAACTATATGGCTCTGCGTTATCGTCCGGGTAGAACTATTGTTCCAACCACCAAAGATAGATTCCCAAATAAACTGCCTGATTTATCTCAACTACTCTCTGTACCCATAAATACACATGAACTAGACGAAATGACTAGCAATAAGGGCACTATCTTCTCTAATACATAAGAAGCTGTTGCCCCCATTAAATTAAAAAAGGTTAGAGAAAAACGTACTGCACCATGGTACAACAGCAATACCCATTCTCTCAAGAAAGAAACTCGTAATCCTGAAAGCAAATGGAGAAAAACTAACTTGGAAGTTTTTAGAATTGCGTGGAAAAACAGTATGTCCAGCTATAGACAGGCTCTAAAAGCTGCCAGGGCCGAGCATATCCACAA
>NW_015542406.1:617408-624906 GCF_001515605.1 Sinocyclocheilus anshuiensis | reverse complement strand
AAACTATACAGGTATTCAAGGGCAGGCTTTAAGATGGTTTAGATCCTTCCTTTCCGATCGCTATCACTTTGTCTATTTAAACGGGGAATCATCTAAATTAAATCCAGTAAAGTATGGAGTGCCACAAGGATCTGTCCTAGGCCCTCTGTTATTTTCAAAATACATTTTGCCCCTTGGAAATATTATTATAAATTACAGGATTAGTTTCCATTGTTATGCTGATGATACTCAACTATATATTTCAACAAGACCAGCTGAAACTTCTAAATTAAAACTTCTAAATTATCTAAGCTAACAGAGTGTGTTAAATATGTAAAAGACTGGATGACCAATAATGTTCTCCTATTAAATTCGGATATGACAGAGATATTACTTATTGGACCAAAAAACAGTACACATAATCTAGTTTATTACAATTTGCATCTAGACGGATGTACTGTTACTTCCTCTACAGTCAAAAATGTGGTTGTTATATTAGACAGCGACTTTTCTTTTGAAAATCATATTTCCAATGTTACAAAAACAGCATTCTTCCATCTTAGAAACATTGCCAAGTTACGGAACATGTTACCTGTTTCTGATGCAGAAAAGCTAGTTCATGCATTCATGACCTCTAGACTGGACTATTGTAATGCACTGCTAGGTGGTTGTCCTGCATCTTCAATAAACAAGCTACAGGTAGTCCAAAATGCAGCTGCTAGAGTCCTTACCAGGTCAAGAAAATATGATCATATTACCCCAATTTTACAGTCTCTGCACTGGCTACTTATTAAGTTCCGTATCAGTTACAAAATATTACTACTTACTTTTAAGGCCCTAAATGGTTTAGCGCCTGCATACCTAACTAGTCTTCTATCACGCTACAATCCATCTCGGTCCCTAAGGTCGCAAAACTCTGGACTCTTGGTAGTTCCTAGGATAGCAAAGTCCACTAAAGGAGGTAGAGCTGTTTCACATTTGGCTCCCAAACTCTGGAACAGCCTTCTGATAACGTTAGGGGTTCAGACACTCTCTCTCTCTGTTTAAAGCTAGATTAAAGACACATCTCTTTAGCCAAGCATTCACATAATGTATCTCATAACCTTGTACTTCAGTTACATCTGATCAAATGCACATTTTCATTATTTTGCTTGGGTTGAACACATAATTTGTTGCTTAGTTGGAACAGCAGCTACGCTAATTTTTCTCTATTACCTTCTCTGTTTCTGTTGGCATCCTGTGGTAACTAGGAATTACACAAGCTTCAGTCTGGATCCAGCCCTTGCAAAGACCTAAGATGACCGAATACCTGAGAAGAGATGATGCCAACCCCCCAGAGGACCTCAGATGATGTCAACCCTCAACATACAAAACTACCAAATTTTGTTATAATTGACATAAATTTGAGATAGTCACCACTGATGAGCTATTACTAAATATAATGTAGAATCTTGAATTTTCTGTAAAGCTGCTTTGCAACGATTTGCATCGTGAAAAGCGCTATACAAATAAACTTGAATTGAATTGGATTGAATATACACAGTTCGAAGCAGAACTATTCAAATACCTAGTGTACTTATAAAGGGAAAACTTTATTAAGGAAACATACGTTATTTGATACATTTTCATAGCGTCCCTTAAGTTGTTTTAAATTTTTCAACTTAGAAGCGCATGTGCTTCTTGGCAAAAACATAAGCATCAAACCCTGTACGACTGTTTTGCTATTCAAAGTAATCGGATGAATCGCCAGACAGGAAGCAGTAGTGGACCTACCTATTTTTGTGTGTAACTGGCCATATTGTCTCCGGAGTTAATTGGTTTCTCAGAGTCCAGGTAGTTACTAAATGTTTTGGCAGCATTAGAACCTCAGCGCTTTTCCATTAATGGCACGTGGAATGAAATGTTTGATACTGCAAATAAAATCAGTGATATTCAAGGATGTTATGGTAATGCGTTGAAACAGCCATTTAATGGGTCCTGGAAGATTGGGGTAGTGTCAGCTGGAACCGCCAGGCCCTCTCCTGACATTGCTAGTTGCCTCTTCATTCTCTTAACGACTGTCTGCTCTGATTACACAGCCATCCGCAAGCTTAAAAACTACAGAGACATGCTCTATTAGTAGTCCAATTAGAGTCATTAGCATATTCAGCCTTCATTCTGCCCCGGTGATTGTGTGACTCTATGCAAGGAGCTGTGAGAAATCCAAGCCGCTGTAATGACCAGCTTAAAAGATTCATCCCTTCAGCTCCTGTGGTCACGTTTATGAACTTCAGCAAAACATTTCTTTCCACCAAATTCGCTGTTAATATGTTTAAAAGCATCTCTGATATTCCTCCAAGTCACCTTGTTTCTAAAATTAGGATCTTTTTGGTGCTGGTTCACGCATTCTGAACAACAGCTGCCTCCTGATTGGCCTCTACCTGTGAATCATATGTGCAATTAGGGGTGTGCGATATGACAATTTTTGATCGCGGATGATAAAAATGTCTCCACGATCTGCTTTTGAAGGAATATCGTAGTATCGTGCTACAGCTCACATTCTATAAGTTGCAGTTCTGGCACCTCCGTCTCAATATACTGTACAACGCGACATACATTCACATCAGTGTTAACTCAGCGGTAGAGTTACTCTTACAGGACACTGCACGTATTCGCAATCATAAAAGTACATTATTTGCATGTGCTTGAAAGCCTTGCCAGTTAAACCTTTCATTCACGCGCTGTTCTGACGTGCACTTTCTCTGAGCGCATACCTGAAGCGCGCGCACTAAAAAGCCTGTTAAACAGCGCCTGATTACTGGACTAAGTTATCTTTTAAGCTAATAGTGTCAAAACACACAAGGTTTACATATAGACTCAGTTGGTTATGTCTAAAATGAAAATAAACAGTTGAGAGAAAAACGGATGCGTGCCTGTATATTAGATATGTGCAGCTCTTAAAGGGACAATACTGAACATGCTGCCGACTGTCATTAAAGGGGATAGTTCACCCTAAAATTTAATTTCTGTCATTATTTACCCACATGTTGTCCCAAACCTGTAGCTATTAATTTATTTCTTGTGCTGAACACAAAATAAGATATTTTGAAGAATGTGGGTAAAAAAAAGTAGTTGGTCCACATTGACTTTGATAGTAGGAAAAAAATACTATGGAAGTCACTGGAGACCAGCAACTGTTTGGTTTTCCATGTTCTTCAAAATAGCATTTATATTCAGCAGAAGAAAGAAACTCGTTCAGGTTTAAAACAACTTTTGAGTAAATGATGCTATAAAAATAAAACACAGAATTGACAGACAGATGACATAATTTTTATTTTTGGGTGAAATATTGCTTTAATGTTAATAAAACAAAAACACAAAGAGAAAAATCACTCACTACTTTTGAATGAAAAACTTTACTACAGTTGCTTTAATAGGAATCAATCTATATAGTGTTTTATTCTTATATTTGTTCATTCAATTTATTGAATGCTCCTGCTAAATACAGCTATTGTACCTAAAAATAAAACAATGTTTGTTTTATTTGCATATTATGTGTATTTGTAATGTGTATCTTTGTTCTTATTTTTTAATAACAAAGATAAAATAATTAAAAATATTTTTATCTTCGCCCACTTTAGCTTAAATATCAGCCATTCTTTTTTATATTTTGTTACCTTGAAAGGCTTTGTCTTTATAATAGGGAAATTAGTTTGGCTGTAATGCTCAGACAACTTGCAAAATAGTAAAACCAACATGACAAAGAATCGTGATAAAATCTTAAATCGTGATATTTCTGAAAAAAAAAAAATCAATCGTGATATATTTTTGCCATATCGCCCACCCCTACGTGCAATATCACATTTTCTCGATATGTGTGTGTGTGTGTGTCCTTATATATAGTGATGTTCAATTGTTTCTCATACAATGACACCCACCAATGTTACATAACCCGTAACACATCAGCCAACTCTCTTGTTATTTTGCATCCAAAGTGTGCATCTAGTAATTGTCTATTTTTCTCATGTGTGAAACTTTATTTCACATTAGCCGGTGACAGTTTTGACATTGATAAATTACATTGGTGTTGCCAGGCTGTGTGTGCGGGGGATGACTGACAGGTTTTAATGAGAGCAGGAGTGTGACAGTGTCAGGTGCTGATGGAAATGAGGCCTAGTTTTACCTTTGCAAAGGTTATGTCCTTTTTTCTTAACAACACAGTTAACTGTTGATGATGAGAGCTCACCTGACAATCATATCTGCTTAATTGATTTTTTCCTTTTTTTTAACTAGTTTGAATTTACACATCACATATTTCACTTTCAACAGTCATATCTACTTTGCAGTGACTGCAAGAAAGAGGGGCCACATTGTGCGAATAAAAATAATTTTTTTCTTCATTTTTATCTTTTCACATCTTACAGTGTGTTAACAAGGTGATGAAGAAATGCAGTCAGCTCTAAGTAACACTAAAGTGCCACTGTTGTGACACTAAAAGGCTAAGACAGTAATATATGGCTTCTTTTCCCTCTTTTTACGGTGATCCGGTTGTGACAAGGCGTGACAATTACCCCTCTCTCAAGCGATAATCTAATTATATCAAACATAGGCACTCAATCAAATTATTGTGCTCTGTGGCTACATAACACAGCAACATTAATGCAATTTGTGGGGAGCTGCGATGACTAAAGCAGTATGTATTAACAAAACGTAATGGGACTCCCATAGGTAAATAAATATGCTAACAAGCGGCGAGGTTGCTGCTAAATCTAATATCTTTGAGCTATTCAATTCCAAAAAATCCCTTGTAAATCAATTGACTATGATAGCTGATGCATCTATCAATTATCGATGAGAAAAACAGATAAGCAAAATATGAGAAACGTCTGTGTAACATACATATTCAAATTTACAAAGATATATACATCTTACTTATTTAATAAATTGTTGCATAGTAAAAATGCATATTGTATATAAATTGATATTTATTCATATAAATATATAATTATATTAGTGCTATCAAACGATTAATCGCATCCATAATAAAAGGATTTTGTTTACATAATATATGTGTGTATACTGTGTATATATATATTATGTATATATAAATACAAACACATGCATGTATATATTTAAGAAAAATATGTTATGTTTATATATGAAATATATGTATATATAATATAAAATATAAGAATATGAATATATAAATGTATAAACTTAAATATTTTCAAAATATATATTGTATGTGTGTGTACACATACATATATAATGTAATTATAACATTTGTAAACAAAAACGATTATTTTGGATGTGATTAATCGTTTGACAGCACTAAATTATATAAATATTAAAAAAATATATATTAATACATTTAAATGATTTTAACACACACACACGCACACGCACACGCCCACGCACACACACACACACACACACACACACACACACACACACACACTTTTTATTAATACAGTTGATAAATAAAATATACAACATTATTGAAAATATAGCATTAGTACAGCTTGTTGTCTTAAATATGGTCTCAGTCATAGTTTTTATTCCCACAGTCCACTGTAAGGAAGCCTACACATTCGAGTAATATATGAATTTTCCCATTAGGCCATTTTAGATGATTTAATAGTAAAAATAGTGCTCAGTACATGACTTGGTTATTGATACAAATGGGCGTCCCCAAGGATAAATATATCTCTTATAAATCTGCAGTAATTGTACGCATATTCTCAGGGTTAAAATATGTTTTTAAGCCAACACATATTTACCAAATCACACTCTTTTCTGAAAGGTTTGAACTGTTGAACCTGCAACATAAATGCTGGCGTGAATTATTATAAAGCACTAATATCAAAGAATAGCCTGGTGGGCCAAGGTTATCCTTCCACATTGCAACCATGGATCATAGTGAAGATGACTTCCAGTGTAGCCTGATGGCCTGATGAGGGCTTAGAATAACACACGCACGCACACACGCACACACACACACACACACACACACACACACACACACACACACTTTTTATTAATACAGTTGATAAATAAAATATACAACATTATTGAAAATATAGCATTAGTACAGCTTGTTGTCTTAAATATGGTCTCAGTCATAGTTTTTATTCCCACAGTCCACTGTAAGGAAGCCTACACATTCGAGTAATATATGAATTTTCCCATTAGGCCATTTTAGATGATTTAATAGTAAAAATAGTGCTCAGTACATGACTTGGTTATTGATACAAATGGGCGTCCCCAAGGATAAATATATCTCCTATAAAATCCGCAGTAATTGTACGCATATTCTCAGGGTTAAAATATGTTTTTAAGCAAACACATATTTAACAAATCACACTCTTTTCTGAGAGGTTTGAACTGTTGAACCTGCAACATAAACGCTGGCGCAAATTATTATAAAGCACTAATATCAAAGAATAGCCTGGTGGGCCAAGGTTATCCTTCCACATTGCAACCATGGATCATAGTGAAGATGACTTCCAGTGTAGCCTGATGGCCTGATGAGGGCTTAGAATAATAGAATATGTCAAGCGGGTTGAAGTATACAATGCTTTGAAATTGAATGTCTGGACACGTCCCGCACCCTCACACATGTTTCATCGTCTGATATGCAATATCAAAAGCAGTGCATTTGCCTTGACTTAGTGTGAAAAAATGCTGGCTTTACAGAAAATTCTTCTAAACTGGTCATAGATGTCCATTCACAGAAGTCAACCTCATAGAAAACCTCAAGGGCGAGACCTGTAGTTGTGATGTATTTCCATTCTGTCTCTTGTTCATGTGAGAGCTGTATCATCGCAGGTACTCCTGTTCTGTAGTGTGATTTGTGGAAGCAAAGGAAAAAAACTTCCATTTGGGGAGGAAAGGTTTTTGGCTTCCTGGTTTTAAAGGGATAGGCACTCTTTAAATATGCTAGGCACCATGACTCATCTGCCATATTCTAAGTCTTCTGAAGCTATACAATAGCTTTATGTGAAGAACAGATTGAATTTGAAGTCATTATTCACTGATAATCTTCCAATCCAGTGAGCTGTTAACAGCTGTAATCAAGTTATTGAGGATTGAACTCGAGAGCCGAATCAGTTTAATTAGAGAACGAATCATTCACACTGGTTGCTGAACCAAATCCACAGATTCGCTGACAAGATTCAACTCGAATGATTTCATGATTGTGCTACTTCTATCATAGTGCAGATAGAAAGTTTTTAGGACATAAAGCCTTTAATGTTAGTGTGTTCCTTGCACAAAACGTTAATCTAGGACAGCAGAAGACTTGCAATATAGCATACGAGGCATATGAGTCGTATGTACCACTTTGATACAGCTTTTACATTCTCTTTAAAGCTTAAATGCTTCAGTTCTCATTCACCGTACATACACAGTTTAAAAAAAAGTTGTAAATAGAAAAATATGGAGTACATTTTACAAGAAGACACTATTTAAGTCTTATGTTTAATCAGAGGCGGACACTTGAGTATTGTACTTAAGTACACTTTTTGAGTATCTGTACTTT
>NW_015542406.1:609616-617254 GCF_001515605.1 Sinocyclocheilus anshuiensis | reverse complement strand
ATTGTCTGATTTTGCTAAATTGTGTAGGTGAAAATATTACCTATAAAGCCACAGAAGAACTGTTGTGCGTCTCCTAATAAAACACAAAAGGTGTTGGACTTGAAGCAGCACTGCGCAGACTGTTCTGTGTGTGACATCAAAGTACCGCAAGAGCGATTTGAGAGCATTTTTTAAATGTTTGTTTTGATGGCAAATAAAGTCAGTGTATTCAGTATAGTTATTTCAGAGGTATTGCAAGTATTACATACAACAATAATAAAACTTTTGGTTACTTTTGGTACTTAAGTACTTTTAAAAGCAATTATTTCTGTACTTTTACTTAAGTAAAAATTTTCAATTTTACATTTTTCTTTACAACTTTCACTTGTAATGGAGTAATATTTGACCAGCAGTATCTGTACTTTCACTCAAGTAATAGAGTTGTGTACTTTGTCCGCCTCTGTGTTTAATTCAGTCTGTTACTTGTCATTTCTTTGTAATTATTTGTGACATTTTCTAGCAATTTCTGAGTGAAAAGTAAATTCTTAAACTCAAAACCAAATTATTATTATTTTTTTTTTGTACACACGTTTGTTTTAACTTTCTGTAAAAGTATCAAGCAACACAAGTGTTTTCAACATTGCTAATAAAAATAAATGTTTTTTGATAGAATATAAGTATGATTTCTGAAGGATCATGTGACACTGAATACTGTGGTAATAGCTGCTGAAAACTCATCTGTCAATTCAGTAATTCAATTATTTTATTCATTATTTTAAAATATTTTAAAAGATTAAAATGAAAATCAAATGGAAATATTATTTCATAATAGTACTATTTTCACTGTATTTTTTTAATCATTTATTCTCCTTCATGCCATTTTAATCCTGTATATACCTAATTACACAAATAAAAGTTTCAATGAAAAATCATAAATGGAAATGCAAATTAAATAAGGCTCCTGAACCAAAAAAGGTACTGAAATTGTAATTTAAGCTAGCGTTTGTTTTTTTTTTACTGCAATCACATTCTAGTTTACACTGCTATTCCACTTACTGTATGTCATGTGTTATGGATAGCATGTCAGTGGTGCTTTGAAAAAGCCCTGTCATTTAACCTATGGTAAATCTCTGAGCAATAGCCATCCATGCCATTTCCCTCCCATCTTATGACTATATAAAGCCCTCATATTAAAGGCACCACAAGGTCTAACATTAATTTGGTTTATGTTTGACAAGAAAAAGCTCTCCTGCCTATGAGGGCACACTCTAAGACCTTTTCACTTCCCTGGATTTGTCAGTCATTTATGATTGAGCTGCTCCTTGATTTGACAGAATAAAATAATGTGTATATTTGATTGTTTACCCCTCTCTATAAAACGGTGTGGGAAACATTAAATAAGGCACGGACATTATTCACCATACATCATTCCCGCTTTATGGTAATGACATTTTTAGAATTTTCGTTTTTAGATATTTCCCAATAGTTTAATAATAGATTACACTTATGTATTATTTATGGGTGACCTTCAGAACAAAAAAAAAAAACAAAAAAAGCATTTCTTTCAAAATATCAGTTATAAACAGCCTCTCAAAAAATGCATACATGCACATTATGGTCCTTATAAGAGAGACTTTCACCGGCTAGATTGTCTGATGCCTGATGATCTAGCAGGCTTTGCTTTCTGACTGCATACAGTGATATTGTATTCATACATATACTGTCATTTACATAGCCACAGTAAAAAAGACAATCCACAGAGACAGCGGAATATAGTGTATTATCATTTGGTGCATTTGTTGGATTCTTGTTTGTGCGTATTGTGCTTACATGTATTTGCCCCCTGTATTTCTGTAAGACTGAAGAAGGGATTGTTCTATCCTGAAAAGATTACATGTCTCCCGCTTGTATTAGCTAGTAAACATGCAGGCGGTGATGCTGCAATGAGTCTGTTCTTTGTGATAAATATTCACTCGCTGATGACTGGCTCCGATAACCGATGTGTCTCCTGAGGTTATCTGCTGGGCTGTCACATTAGGATATTTTTATCACTATTTATCTTTTATCAGTTTGGCTAGTGGCTACCTATAGAAATCACAGAAAGAACAGGATTTTTCCCCTCGGAGTTAAGCTGTAGCGGAGGGAATCCATGCAACTTGACATAACCTTTGAGTATCTCAGTGAAATGATTATGCATTGCATTTCCCCAAGCCGCGTATTGGATAAATGTTAATAGTGAATTTTGAGAGCGGAGTAAATATAGTAATGAAAGCTCTCCATCAAAGCATGTCCGCTATTGTTTGGTTGTATTAAGGAAATGTCAATGGCACCAACGTAAAACCCCTTAATAATGTCAATATTCATCTACACATAGTCCTGTAAACCACAAACAGGTCACAGCATTTTCATTTTGCGGGAGGGTTAAATGAAAAGTACCCACAAGCCGTCTAGGAATCTAGGAAAACCTGTTTCTGTGGATTATCCGTAATGGAGAATAAGAGGATGAAGAACACATTCAGATATAAAAAAAAGTCTTTGTCATCACCCACACACGGGTTATACAATAAAGCCCTAATTAATGAAACACTCTAGTTGAATTTAAAGCATCTCATCCTGCGGGTTTGTGGGCAACATTGCAGATTTATTCTCTCCTCCATCCCTCTTTGGCAATTAGGCCTGTGAAGGTGGGACCCCCTTTGAAAGAAGCTTTTAGATTAATCATATTATCTGTTGCTTCTGAAACACGAAGCCTTCTTGACCTCCCCTTCCATAAGAATCCATTATCTTAAACTATCACCGTAATCCTGGCTTTAGGAGGGGGAGCGAGGGAAGGTAAAATCAAGCCTAATAGATAGCAAATAAGATTAATCTATGATCTAAGTGCCGATTACACTTGGACCTGCCCTTGAACACTCAGGTGTAACCTTGAGATCTGCATCCATCGCGGGCCAGCAATTGGATTGAAAGTCCCCGAAGGGCCTCACGAAGGGGGAGAGGGCCTTTGGCAGGACCTTACCCCAGAGAGATCAAAGGCCAAGCAGCTTAACCCGCATAAAACCTAAAGGTGTTAAACATCTACAACTAATGGCAAAACACAGCTCCGTCCGAGATAAGTTCACCTCCCCCTAATGTTTCTTCTCTCTATATTGCTATTATAGAAATAAGCATGATCACACACACCGCATAGAACTAAATATTTTGACAGCTAATAATTATAGGTACAAAAGGGGATTAACCAAACCAAACTGATCTGCTCACACTAGAAAGCTGTCAATTCACAAGTATTTTTTAATATTCAATTGTCATTAAATATCAGTTTTTAAGTATTTTCAGAATTATTCATGTGAACACCAGAGCACGACTGCAGGTCAGTGGTTAAAACACAAAAATTAACTAATAAAAAGAACATAACATAACATAACTATTCTATGCCATTATTTATTAAAATATATATATTTCATACTAAGTCTACTTCAAATCAGTTAACATATTTATTAAAATATCACTTAAGACTTACTGATGTAAAATTATAATTAAACTTTATTTGGAGTAAAAGTATTTATTTATTGCACAATGCACATATCAGTATTAATAAGAATCGTACGATCTCTGTATAATATCAGTCTTTAAATGCAAGATATTTAAAGTGTACCTGAAGTATACTTGCAATAGTTCCACTTTAGCACAATCAAATATACTTAAGTATATCTTTAGTTGGACTTCAGCACTACTTCCACACAATAAAAGTCCATTAAGCACAAAATTAGTTGTTCCAATTTAGCAGACTTTAAGTATACCAGTTTAGTATACCAAATAAACATACTTATAGTATACTTAGCACAAAATAAATGTATTTCAAATACATTTTAGTATTTTTTTCCCACTAGGATCAATAGTTAAAACAAATAAAAATTAACTACTAAAAATATAACATAACATAACATAATCAATTGACAGCCCTAATTTTTATTTTGCATAACTGGCTTACTTTAAGTGATAAATCTCAGCTCCACATTTTGGCTTCCTGTCCGACACTAAATAATTGTCCCGAAATGGTCTCTTTGTTTAACATATGGAGATCGATAGTTAGTGGGTGTCTCTCATTCAAAGTTCAAATCTTCCCTTCTCTTGAATCCTTCAATGCACCCAGACCTTCAGATCGATGCTCTCTTCAGTTTGACTCTGAAGCTGACTATTTAATTAATCTGCTTGGGTAGTCGGCAAGGAGGGCCGCCACACCACGGCAGACAGTTTCATGCCATTAGGATGGCTGGAGTAATGAAATTTCATTTAATTTGTCAGGAAGACAGTGCTAATGTTAAAAAGCTTTTGGATAATAAAAAAGTCGGGCGAGATCTGAGGGAAAGCTTTAAGTAATTACTCCAAGTGTCTCGGGTCCAGGCGTTAGAATATTTGCATTACTGTCATGGAGGTCTTAAGAGTAATTAAATTAGTGCGGCGCTCAAGTTCTTTATTTCACAAGTTTTCTCCCCTCTCTTGAATGTATATTAACTGTGCTCACTGTGACTAACATACAGAGATAAAGGCTTTGTCTCCATGTGATAAATTTCGTTGGCACAGAGTGTTACTTAAATGGAAGGGCCGTTCATTGCATTTCCAGTGTGCAAATGACATAGCGGCTAGCTGTTAAATCAACCATTCTAAAATATTAGACTTTCTTAAATACATAAGTTGAAGCTATTTTGCAGTTATTTACACATGTGGCACGCCGTATTCTTCATAAGTATAAATGTATGGCAAATTATTATTGTATTCCACTTTCAAAAAGAATTTAACGCCGAACCGTGGGTCCAGGTCCGTACGGCTCATGGATCAACTATGATCTGTTAAACCTCTAAAATGTATGGCAAATTATTGCACAGTAACATTTATCCAATTTTATTCCATTTTCAAAAAGGATTTAACAGGTAAAGTATCAATTACATTCTGCTTGTGATAAATACAGCGACAACATATGGCTCCGTACAGAGTTTACACCTCATAATAGAAGCTCTCGGGCTGTTAAAGAGGTCTTTACAAAGACCTCTTTGTAGGTCCGAACAAAATAACGATAAATCGGAGGATTGGTGCATAAAACCTGACATCTCTATCAGGGTATATCAGCATCCTTCCCCACTCCATACTGGCCTCTCAAAGATAGATGAGTGAAATGGCCTGGAAATGTATCTGACCGCCGGCTTACTCTAATGAATAACCTCCACTTTAGGTCTTGCAATGTAAGCAGAAAGTCCACCTCACAAGCGCTCTGAAGCCCTGTCATGAATCTAACCCGACAGCCGACATAATATCAGGGCGACAACACTTGTATGACTTCCATTTTCTTTGCTTTCTATTGATTTTCACTTAATAACTGGGGGGAAATACTAAACGTCTGTGCTGAGTACCTAATAAATCCTGTCTGAGCTTTTTTATTGAGGAGAATTTAATAAAAGCAGCAGGCAAGGCATGGGGATTTGTCTCTGGCTTGAGAGGACAAAAAAAGAACAGGGAAAGATAGGAGAGGAGAAGAGTGGTTAAAGGAACGAGGTGTGGAACCACATCCTCATTAACTCACTTTGTATCACTGAGAGATCTTAAGTGCTGTATTGCACAATTTGCCAAAGGTCAAACGACCTCTCTCTTGGCGCGTGTTTGATATTATCTCGGGAAGGTACACATGCTGTTCACAACAAACACAGCGTATTAAGTTAACCTTGTCATCAAACTGCGTGATGTTATAATATAGCAGTACACTGTTCAAAAATGGAGTACATGTTTTTTTCCATGTCAAATTATTTTCAGTGTAGTCTCTTGTACAGTATAAAAATATCTTTTCATGCTGCTACATCCATTAGATTGAAGATTCCCTGGTGATGATTCCAAACCACAAATATGCTTTGGAACTACCAATACATACAAATCAAAACAAATGTGACTGTATTTGTTTTTCTTCTGTAATGTCATCACAGTATGTTTTCTGTAGTGCCATTAATGATGAGTTTTCAGGTTGTAAAAAAAACGGGGGGAAAGTCAACAATCCCAGAATAAAACGTCCTGCCCTTGGGTATTAGGAGTTAACATACTGCATATTTTGTATCTCTCTCTGTCTGATTTGTGAACCATCAAACTATTTAGTTTAATTTACTTAGGGACAAACACATAATGAGCAATGTCTGCCTTGACCATATCACAATTAGAACCCAGTATAATAGGTCTTGATTAGGAGATGCTTCACCCCCAGGTGTTCCCAAGCTCAACTGGGCACCACATGTATTTAAAAAAATAAATAAACGTATATTTGGAAAATTGGATGTCTATGGCAAAGTGTTAGACATTTAATCTTCTACAAATGTCCTTTAGGTTGCATTTAAAAAAAAGAACGCAGTGTATACTGAATAAAGCGGAATACTGTTTTAAAAATCAATAAATAAATCAGAATATGAAATGCATTATGCTACATGACACATAGCCACATCACGATGGATGCATAATTCAGCAAGCAGTGTGTAGTTATCATATTAAAATAAAACTATTTATTGTACTTTATTATTCATGTACTATTTTAACCCAATTTTGTGTAAAATTGTGGCAGTCCGAATACTCTAAATAAAAAGGTAAAAAGAAAAAGATCTACTGAAATTACTTCCAGGTCAACTACTACTCTAGAAAAATGTTTATAATATTTTTTTTTTAGCAAAGGTAAAGTAGTTGGTCATCCATACATAATCAAAACTGCATAGTATATAACATACACATACAATAAACTACAGAAATATTAAAAGGTAGTTATGTCACTAACTATAACTATATACTTACCTTGATCTAATGCTTTCCAGATGGAAAAATGTGTGACATTCATGACCGTACATGATTGTGATGATTTTAACTCATTTTAATTGTAACTCAATAAATAGCTGTATATTGAATGTCACTACGTAAGCTAAGTTGGAGCACTTTGAAAACATTAGCATGTTTTAGCATCATCGTTAACAGATCCAATGTTCTCATGTTCAATGTTCTTAGCTGCATGAGGGCAAAATTTGAATCCAATGGTTAGGTGATAATTACAATAAAAATACCTTACGGTGTTCCTGACTGAACAGTATAAACCAGTGACAACCTACGAAACCACATGACATACCTAACATTGGCCTTATAACGATGCAAACAGCAATAGAAAGGTGGTTGTTTCTCCACACGCCTGCCAAATACCGGAGGAAATATGTGTTTGAACAGAAATGTCACCTCTCATATTTCCTAGACTTCCCTCCCCTTTAGCATTTCAGGCCTTTGTTTGTTTGGCTCTGGCTGAGCTGAGATCAATAGCAATAATTCAACTCGCAATTAGCAGCTCATCCGCTGTAATAGCACATCACTGGTGCTAAGCAGAGAGACCTTTGGAAAAGATTTAAGCCCACTAAATAGAGGTTTCATGTTCTCTTTTTTCATTTGCTTCATTCTTTGCCAATAATTTACAAGTGTACCTGTGGGTATGCTGACCAACAGTATTACATTCTTAATGGTGTGAGACCACTTTCGGATCAATGTGCTCTTGATGATTTCAGGATATGGTAAAATATTATTTGGGCTTTTTTACACACTGATTTAAAAAAAAAATAATAATAAAAATAAAAATCAGATACATAGTCAAGACAATGC
>NW_015542406.1:608942-609512 GCF_001515605.1 Sinocyclocheilus anshuiensis | reverse complement strand
ATTTGAAACCCCCGGGGGGGGGGGGGGGATTCTACATTATTTCTATGTCAATATTCAAACAATTAATTTGTGACACTGATCATGCGACTCCTTTATATGGATGTTCTTCTTCGACTAAAGTAAAAGATGGATCACATGATCATCTGGTTTTACCCAAAGTTCATGCGAATTTAGCACTGCTGCCATTAAAGCATTATTTTTATTAAAGATAGCAAACTTCTGGGTTTTAGTGCCAGGGATCAAGTGTCGTTTTGCAACCTATGGATCTCTTTAACCTTACCAAGCAGGTTTATAGTTTCAACCACTAGATAAAAATCATATTTATCAGCATATTTGCTGTGCCTAAGTATCACTACAAACTGTGCCTATTAACTTAAATGATTTATGTACTGATAAACATCTACAATATAAAGTGGAATATAAAAAGCATTATTTATTTTATTCCAAATGACATCTGAATTAGTGAAATAATTTTTAAAATTAGTAACTGTTTTCACTCAAGTCATTGGGACATCAAGTCATTTATTTCCATGTTTAATTCAAACAAATTCTAGATTTTTAATGTTTTGG
>NW_015542406.1:600877-608335 GCF_001515605.1 Sinocyclocheilus anshuiensis | reverse complement strand
ATATATATATATATATATATATATATTAATAGGATGATAAACAGAAGAGATGTTTTGATGTTGTAACATAGCAGTTATGCATCAAACAAGTTTTGCTGTAATTTTACTCTGCATTTCCATGAAATAACCTAGTATTTTAATACATACAGTAACTGAAACAGTGCCTTCTAGTAAATTAACCTTAGAGAAGTCTAAAAACCAAAATACTTCCTGTGTTATGAAGCACAGGAGGGCTCCCTTTGTGAAAACATGCACCAAAAGGTTTCATGAGACATTTTTAGCTGTTTGTTCCTCATTTATTAGATGCTAAATCATTCCTCCTGAAGCCAGTTCAATATAACTATATTTCACCTTCCTTGGCTTCAAGGAAAACACTGCGTGTCTTATTAAAAGCGTGTTGTCTGATTGGTTTCCAGTGGCACCACTGAATATGCTGAGATCATCAATCTTCAATGCAGGACTGATTTGCATAAAATATACATTTATTCATTAGACAGATCAAGTCTCAGCCATAGAGGATGAACAGTATTTTGCATGTGGCTCGCTTACACTGAAATAAAACTAGCCTATAAATATTACATTTTGAGAGGAGAAATTAGAAATAGGCTTTAGAGTAAAAATCCAATACTTGGTTAGATATCTGAATTTAATTTTCCTGTAATAACATATTTTTGTACATCACAGAACATCAAAACAAAGGGAGTTACATACACCTCACTGTTATTGTTACAGTTACTCTAACCCTTAAGTAAGCTTAAAAAAACGTATTGCTCTTTTGAGAATACAATTAGCTAGGCATAATATGAACCATATTATGACAGCAAAAGTAGAACACAGAACTGAACAAATATCAGCAATCAGCTAATCGAGTTAATGTAGGTAAGAACATACATTGCATGTGTGTTACATCATTCTATGGTTTAAAGGTGTATATATGAATTCCATGAAATTGTGGTGTCTCCTAGAGTAAAATCAGTTGTATTTTATATTGAAAAAAATCTTAATTTGATACAAAAGAGGTTGTATGATATATTTGCAAAGCTCTAAGAATGACTATGACATGATTTATGAGAACGCTGTGAAGCAAAGTTGTTATGCTTTGATAATAATAATAAAAATGTGTATATTATAATTTTAAATAACTATATTATTTTTACATTTAATATTATGCTATATTTCATATGAATATATGGCTAAATAGTTTACATATGGCTGACTTAACAGCTAAGAAGCAAAATAACTAACACAGTTACATGTATCATGTAACCGGTGCTAGTTGTTAAGAATGGCAACATAATGTATTCACATCATTTCTTAGAGGGCAAATTAAATATGCAAGGCTTGACCAAAGCCTGAACCTTGGCATCCCTCAGTTTATAGATCACTTTAAGCTTTCAGTGATCCTCTTAACCAAGTTAACGGCTCATCATTCTGCCGCCTACGTGATGCAAACAGGCGGAAGGATTGAACGCAAAGGTTGAGAGACGAAACACCACATTGTCATAGATGCTCAGCTTTGAATAAACGTCTAATTGGCATCAGCAGTGTTAGTGATACATATGAAGTCAAGTTATCACTTTTATCAAATTTAAAGCTAAGTAACATGTAACATTTACTCTAACTTTACATAAAGAAATTAATACTTTTATTCAGCATGGTTACATTAATCAAAGGTGACGGTAAAGAAGTTTACATTGTTCGAAAAAATCTATTTCAAGTAAATTATCTTAAGAACTTTCTTATCTTCAAAGAATTCAGGAAAAAAGTATCATGGTTTCACAAAAAAATATTAACCAACACAATTGCTTTTAATATTGATATTAATAAGAAATGTTACCTGAGCACCAAATCAGCATATTATTATGATTTATGAAGTAATGTCTGCTGAAAATTCAGCTTTGCCAGGAATAAATTAGATTTTTTAAATTTATGAAATTACAAAAGAGATATTTTACATTGTACTAATATTGCACAACATGTCTGTTTTTTACGGTAATTGTGATCATACAGTAGGAGACTTATTCAGTTAAAAACATTTAAAAATCAAACAACCCCAAACTTATGAACAATGTATACAATAATATCCATGTTACTTTTTAAATACAATACAGTAAAATGCATACCATGTGTGAGCATGTATTGTAGTTGCTTAGAGTGTGTCATGCTTATTAGTGACACACTGTACAGTTCTTTCAGATTTACAATTTTAATAAATCCTACTGATTAATGAAAATACGTGGTAACAGGAATAACAAGATTCCACTGACACACTTGGATTTAAGTTGGGCAAAATATTACAATTAAAATATTATTCCCAATAAATAGGAATTGAATTTGGGTCAATTTGCTCTACCCTAAAAGTACACTTATATTACCTTCAAATATACACACTCACGCCACATTAAAAAGGGAAACACACTTCCATTCTGGAGGAGAGAGTGTCTCAGTCAGCTGAAAATGTAACAGTAAATTAGCCCATTCATTGCCTTAAAAAGTAATAATGTAGTTAAATTAGTTACATGTTTCAATAAATCTAAATGAAACCAGCTTAAACTGCTGCTGTAAAGAAAAGGCAAGAATGCTATTGCTATTATAGAAATAAAATAATTGTTAACCACTGACAATTTAAATAATGCAATTATATGTCTTCAGAGTTACATTAATAAGTATTGTTTGGCATGTATTTGTAACATATGCGATTCTTCTAGATGCATGCAACATTATAAATTGAAAAAAATATCTATCAATTCATCGAATTAAATTTGAGTCAGTGAGAAGCTCAAGAAAAAAATTGGCACGAGCAAGCAAAAAAAGTGAATAAATAAAAGTCAGCAAATCAAAGTAATGGACATGCTGCTAAAAATGTGGATCGTTCACACGCACGTCGGATTGGAGCGCAGGGACTGAAACGCACAAGTGGATGGAACCATAGCAATTTGTGGGACACAAAAGCGCCGGAGCTGCTCTAGTGCTTCGGTTGCTCTGAAGCACAATGTGTCCACTGTATGAGGCTTATGTTTCACAGGACAGGCCGTGATATCTGATACTCTACTGCAAACCACATTCTGTCGTACAACTGATACAGTGATCTTCAGCGCTCTACAGTACAAGCAACAAATCTTACGATAACAGAGCAGCTGCGTGGAGTCTGCATATGGTGTTGCTGTGAGAAAAAAAAAGTATTTATTTAGTATTATGATCATTAACTTCTAATGCTCTAAAAGCAGTGCAGATATAACGAGGGGGCCAAAAGGTTTCCCATACTAGACGCCACACTTCAGTATTTTTCACACATTAAAAAAGCATTCATATAATTGCATTTTGTTCTCACAGGCTCTGGAGACAGGCATCCTACAACAATGTAAGCCAAGTAGTTTACAGAGAAAAATGTGTCAACCTTCCTTCATATTAGAACGGCCCCTCTGTCTCCTAACCTTTCCTTTCTTCTTATGAGAGAGAGCAGCATTGGGTCAAGTGATTAAACTGGGTATATTGTAATGGATACGTTTTCTCACAATTGAAGGCTGAGGTGGGAGATTACCAGACAATTGATTCGCTGGAATGGGGGAAACCAGCTATGCGAAGACGATAACCCACACAGGTCAAGAATCAACCTTTGCGTCCATAAACAGAGCTACAATTAAAACTCCCAGCTAAAACCCACCTAAAAGAACAAACAGGCAAGTTAGTTAGATAGCAGAGCTAAAATTATCCACCAGGGCCCTTCTCATGCTGAAACATTTGAAGAAGATTAAATGCCTGAATGTTTCTCTAAACGACTTTTGGCAGTGAACTACTTTCCACATTTCACATTAAAAAATATAGCATGTCACTATTTCGGCTTTACGAAAGCAAGAAGGAATTACCTTATTTGATATAATGTACACTAAGTTTTAATGTTTGTCCAGTTCACAACTAAAATATATGAGGTAAAGACATAATTAGCTGTAGTCTCAGGAATCGAGTCTCCTGTAATCAGCAGTCAGGACATTTTAATAATCCCACTTATAAACATTAAATACATCATCTTACAGGAGTCACAAACATATGGTAATTAACTTTTACTACACTGATAAATCAGTCCTGCATTAACATATTGCAAGAGAGGAATCATTTGCTTGATTGAAAACAGCTTTTAAAGACTATGCTGAAAGAAACCGCAGCGCATTCAAACACTTACATGACTCACACTGATGCACACACACACACACACACACACACACACACAGAAGATGGATAACTCAAACCAATTCACTCGTCATTAAAGCTGTATTTCTTCTTACGTTTTAAAAACCTACCTCTTGATTTTGTTTGTAAACTCACATGCATATGCAAATGACAAAGTTTAGAAAATTTAGGGGAAAAGGAAACATTTTTTTAATAATGTCTAAAGGATAAAATGTGGAACATTTTGTGAAGAAAAACAGTTAAAAGTCAAAAATGTAGTAATTTTATAAAAATAAAATAAAAAAAATAACTGAAATATCTGTTTGGAATAATTTCACACTTTTGCCCTTCTAAACATTTTACGCTGTACCCAAAAGTAGTACAAAAACGTAAATCTGCATGTTTTCTCTCACTGGAGACGAGATGAACAGGGCGTGTTCTTGCCCAGATACAGTAAATGCATTACATCAGCAAGGCCAGGGCAATGAGGAGAAATTAGCTGGGTGAAATATGAGAGGAGAGAACGACTCACATCTTGGTTAACCTCTCTTAATTAACATCACTCAGCTCAGGAGTCCTCATTAAAGATGTGCCAGAGATTTATCAGACCTTATTTGCCTAATAGGGACCTGACTGCTGAGGTCTAGGCCCCAGTTGAGGTCACAAAAGTTAAAGAACAAAGGTCCACGGCAATGCAATACCAAAATGAAATCTGTCTCTCAAAGTGGTGCACACACAGAAACACAAATTATGCAAAGGGCTAAAAATATTTTTTTCTGTAATTTCATTGTGGTTTGCTAGTCAGCGAATTGCATAACTGTAAAGAAACCAACAAATTGCACCAACTGATATATTTATTTCAACCTTAATAAGCATTAAAACATTTCTTGATGAACTTTTAAAGTACTTGATTTAAATATCAAATGCCTACAGAAACTACAGGGTATTTATTTATTGTACTATTGTTTTAAAGTAATACAACTGGTAACAAACAAACAAAAAATAAATAAATAAGAAAAAATCGTTACACTTTTGCTTTTGTCATTGTTACAGTGTAATTGTACATTTAAGTACTGAGTAATATTAATTAACTACATGTACTTACTATATGGTTAAAGTTAGGATTAGGTTTTGGCTTAGGGTTACTTGCATGTAAATATGCATAATTAATTGTTATTATAATAATAAGTACATGTAACATGTGTAACAAAGACACCTTAAAATAAAGTGTTACCGAAAAAATGAATGAATGAATGAATGAATGAAAGGTCACACTTTATTTTACAGTGTCTTGTTATATGTTACATGTACTTTCTATAATAATAACGGTAAATTATGCATAATTACATGCAGCTAACCCTAAACCAAACCTAATCCTAACCCTATAGGAAGTACGCGTTGTTAATTAATATTGCTCAGCACTATAATTACACTATAAGGACTACAAGGACACTTAAAATAAAGTAAAATTTTATTTTATTTGAATAAAAATAATGCTTCAAATGAGCATTTACATTTCATTTCAAATTGTACAACAGAAAAAGGGATTTTACAGCTTTTACCATAATACATAAATATATTGTTAACATTTTTTTTACATGTGCACATTATATTATCATATCATATCATATCATATCATATAACTTTGCCTTTTATGAAGTGTTTATTCTTGTCAAGAGTTGTCTCTCGAAAATAAAATTGAACAGTAAAAGAGAGGTTTACATTAGATAGTGGTAAAGGGACAGATTTTTGAGTTGGTCCAGGGAGAGCTGTGAATATTTATGAAGGTCAGAGATGAATTGTTTATCATTGACTGAAAGGTAAATGTCCTGCCATTCCAAGGACTTTCAGCCGGCTCCTCTTACTGTCACTGTGCCATGTGTCGGTGTGTGTGTGTGTGTGTGTGTTTCCGTGCGCGTTTAACAGCTTGAGCAGGCAGCCGGACGGTTTCCTGTGTTTGTGAGCGAGCGTTGTCGGCCCCCTCTCCCTCTCCTGCGATGCTATTATTCTGTCAGGAGCTGCAGTGTTTTCCTGAGGAAAGGAAGTTATTTAATTTCCAGCTTTTGTCTGGGCCTGAATGCGAGCGGCGCTCTTTCAGCAATATTCGCTCGTTTCAACTCCCTTCTCCATCCGAACAAAAATATACACCCCCTGTCTTGGTCCAGTAACTCACGTTGGGCCCAGAAAAATAGCGACTTCCTCAATTGGTTTAATTTCCCTCACCAGATTCTGGACAGTTGTTTCTACTGGCCTCAGCGGATCCTTATCTTGCGTTTTCCATCAGGCCTACAGGACCTTGCCAGTGGAATCACCCGAGAGCACACGAGAGAGAGCGCGAGAAACAGAGAGAGAGAGAGAGAGAGAGAGAGAGAGAGAGAGAGAGAGAGAGAGAGGCCTGGATGGGAGCGTCCCAGTCTGCTTAGCGCAGGCCAAAAGGAAGCCTGGAACAGCACAATAAACTACGGATTGATATTCGCTTATGTACCGAAGAGTGCCTGTTCTTTTCCAACTAACCATGCAGGCAATTTTAACATCACATTAATATCACATTTTGGGATGACAAAACAATTTTTGCATGTTAAGGTGAATGCCGTCAGCTTATATGTGAGCCCAGAGTAACGTCTGCTGCTTTGATAGTGGGGTTACACTGGACTCTTATTTAGCGTGGCTCATTACATAACCAGTACTTGACCCATTTTATGCGGCTCTGCATTTTAAGCCATTTGACCACATGTCCCGAATTCACAAATCATCCCCCGTCCATCTGCCACTCCGGCAGCTCCTCCTACTGTATACAGCAAATCAAAACAGCACTCTGTGAAGACAAAAATGTCCCTGAGTCCCAGGAAGTTAAATCTAATCTTTTACTACACTGTTTATAGAGAGTTTACACAATATTTATAGAATTTATTACAATGGTAGAATATTTACCTTTTCATATTTGTTTATTTTCACAGAACAGCTTCACAAAAGGCATTATTTTAATGATTAATTATGCCAAACTGTAAAGTTTTGTATATATACCAAATCAGAATATTAGAATGATTTCTGAAGGATGATGTGACATTGAGGAGGACTGGAGTAATGGCTGCCGAAAATGACACTAATAAATTACAAATTAAAATATATTAAAATAGAAAACAGCTATTTTAAATGGTAATAATATTTCACATTATTGCTCTTTTTGCTGTATTAAATAAATACAGGTGAGCATACAAGACTAATAATAATAATAATAATAATAACAACACACACACACATATATATATATATATATATATATATATATAT
>NW_015542406.1:598836-600867 GCF_001515605.1 Sinocyclocheilus anshuiensis | reverse complement strand
GTTGTTTTCCTTTTTATTGTTCTTATTTTCTTTGTTATTTTTTTAAAACAAAACTCTGGGTTACCTTACTTGCTTCAGCCTAAAAGTTTGAGGACCAATCCTCACTATTAACTAATTATTAACTATGACTTTTGCCTCAATAAACTCTTAAACTGATAATTAAAAAAAAAATGATTCCTGCTTATTAATAGTTAGTAAGGTACCGTAGTTGTTAAGTTCAGGTATGGGGTAGAATTAAGGGATCTAAAATAGGATCATGCAGAATAAGGCATTAGTATATAAGTACTAATAAACAGCCAATATGCTAGTCATATGCATGCTAATAAGCAACTAGTTAACAGTGAAAACTGGTCCCTAAACTAAAGTGTTACCTTTACTTCTTATACTTTGCCTAATTGCTATCTTTTCCAGTTGCACCCAGCTGTTAAGTGGGCCAATATGTTTTTGCATGGGCTCAGTAATAAGCTATTAGCGCTTAGCTCAACAGCTAGATCAGTTTTGGAAATACAGCCTGATGCAAATGTGAAAATATAAAGTATCTGAAGGTCAGAGACTCGATTTTGACAAGCGTTTGCTCCGACACTTCTCACAGCATTGTGGCAAAATGTCAAAGCAGCTATCCATAAAAAAATAAAAGGAACATGGATTAGTTTGTGTTCCTCACAATTTGATGATTAAATATGAATATAATAATAATAATAATAATACAGTTAAATCGACCAAATTCTGACACTGTGATAACATTTGCTTGTGACCTCAGAATAGTATCCATACTAATACTTAACATCTCACCAAAGTGAGTGGAAATAAACCAGCCGGCAGTTTCTGGCCTTCCATAATCCCCGGCTCTCAGCTGCTGTCCACCTATTTGCACAATATATGACCTGTCTTGCTATAGAGGGGAGCAGACACATTAAGAGCAATGAAGCTAATGATATCAGAGCACTCTGCAGAGCACATCAGTGCACAGGGATGACAAACCTGTCAAGTGGCATAATCTAAGAGGCAATCGTAACATCCTCAGAAAACCATAGAGCTGCGCCCCCTTCCTTCCTCCCCCTCTACCCACAATCCCCTAATAATGGAGTAGACATAAATTCCGGGTCTACCGCAAGACAGCAGGTTCACACGTAATAGCCAATGGATGATAAATACAGGGGAAAATGGTTGTCAGGCTAGGAGCCCGGGACCTTGTTACAGAGTCTTCATTTTCGCCCATGCCCAGGCACTCTTTATCACCAGCTTGTTGCGAGGTGATGTCTTTTTTATTCTCTCTGTGATGGAGTTTGGGTGTCATCTGATGTCCTTTCAGTGGAGCCCAATGTGTTGCTCTCTCAGGGTCCTGAGTCTCAGTAGATTTATGGCTGGGTGTTGGTGGGTTTGGTATGGGTTGCCTATAAAGCTAAGCCTGTTTAAGGAATGAAGTGAAGTGAACTTCAGTGGTACTTATTTGACTTTAGAAAATGATAAGCGTCTTCTCACACAAAGTGATGGTAAGATTCAAAGCTGTTGGCCTTGAGTTCTACAAAACCAGCTTTAATTAACTATATTTTTATCCTGCACAATCTTATATTTCGTATCATTCTTTATTATAAATCAGTATTTTCTACAACATTAAAAACACCAAGCAAAACTATAAAACCGGTCACATCTTCCAACTACCTGTAAGATAGTCCCGCTTCAAATTTGCAAGTATTACTCAAACCTTAGATACATAAAGAAGGGCAAATTGACATTATATGGCATTATTTTTCCTAAATGTAATTTACACTTTTTTGATTGTACTGTACCTTTAGGGAAAAATAATTAAATACATTTTAAAAATTGTATCACTAGCCATGTGTAGTTTTAATGTAATTTTATTAGTGCTGTCAAACGATTAATTGTGATGCATGTATTTCCCTGTATATATTTATATTAATATAATTGATATTATATATCAATATTTTAATTGAAAACAGTTTTCTTAAATATATACATGCATGTGTGTGTATTTAAATATGCATAATAAATATACACAGTACACACACA
>NW_015542406.1:592607-596792 GCF_001515605.1 Sinocyclocheilus anshuiensis | reverse complement strand
TATGTAAACAAAAACTTTTATTTTGGATGCGATTAATCGCGATTAATCATTTGACAGCACTAAATTTTATATTTAACTCTTTGTTGTAATCAAATATAAATAATGACATTTCATTTCTTGACATTACATGAATTTGGTTTGTGATCAGCAATTTCATGATCACAAAAAAATATAAAAAATAAAATATCCATCTATATATATATATATATATATGTGTGTATATGTATATATATATATTTGTAAATGGGAAATTGTTTTTTTCTATGATATATATAATTTTGTTGTTGTTATTGTTTGTGTGTGTGTGTGTCTTTATGAAAATGAGATCGTAACTTGATAGGCCTCTTTCATATATACACTATCAGTACAAATAAAAAGAAAAGAAAAAGAAAAATATATATATATAATTTAATAATATAATAATTTTATATTAAAATTAATAATAATTGTATATTAAAATTTAAATAATAATAATTTTATAATATGTTTTATAATTATATAATATAAATAACTAAAATACCATGACCAGTAGATGTATCCAAACTTTTGACTAGTACTGGTCTCATTTTCTCACAAAGAAGCAGTGTACATTAATATTTTATTCATTTTTATTCATTCAAAACAAAAACGCAATGTCTTGTCAGTACACAATGAACTCCTTTATATATTCATGTAGGTATTTTGGTGATGCATTCTAGGGTTAAAGCTGCTACAAAACTTTTTCACACTAGTGGCACCAAATCAGGTAAAAATATGTATGTATAGTTACAAAACAGGCTTTTCTGAAAACTGCCCTCATCCTAATGCTATGGCCAAACCAGTCCTTAATATGTTTCGCAATGTTTTGATAGTGCCCCAGAGCCAAAAGGTTTACACTTTTCAGGAAAATGTAAGCTGAGATAATATCAAATGAATTAAATTATCAAATCAGCTTAAAGTGTATCATAAATAACTCGGCAGTTTATAAAATATGAGAAAATGCACCCAAGGAAGAAAAAGAAAATGCTAAAAAATAAAAAGTGAGAAGGTATTCGGTGTGTGTTTGGTATATAATGACCCGGCTTCAACATCTGAAAGAACAGTGACAAGAGAGCAGCAAAAAGCCGAGGCTGGAGCAGTGGGAAGGTTATCATGTCACCAGGTGTCAGGACTCGAGCCCATAAAGCGTATTACACCAGACCTCAGAGAAAGAAAGAGAGGGAGGGAGAGAAGGGCTAGAGAAAACTGCTATTGACCTTTGTGGAAGAAAGCTGACATCATAAAGTGCAGTCTGTTGGCGACCAAATGGGAATGCCATCGCAGATTAAGGACTTTTTAAATTATGCATTTGGTTCAGACTCCCAGGGCGAGGCGGGTGTATGAGAGATGGAGCCGTGAGAATATAATGCATTTAGTGGCAGTCTGCTAAAGTAGGAGATACTCCAGAGAGCGGCTAACTAACTGGGGTTTGCACAGGGAGGGCGAGTTAAGTGAGGTTGGTCATCAATAATAGTGTGCTAAACTATATGGGGTGTTTCACTAATTAATACTAAACTGTCAAATTATGGTGAAGCAGTGATTTAACAACACCGAGAGGTGGTGTGTGCGCGCATGCGCATACGTGTCTGCCTTTTTCGGCGCATCAAAGGAACAGCGGCTTTCTCCAAGATGAATGCCGAACTAAACTAATTAAGCTCCCAGCATGCATGCCACACACATACCTGCTGTTTGTATTGTGTTGGCGTCTTAGATTTAAATATTAAACAATATTTCCTTTATAAAGAGTATATTAGGCTCAGGATCATTCGATAACCTAATTTTGCAAAACTGCTTTCTTTCTTTTTCTTTTTTGAAACAGGACAGATTAATATTTCTTATAAATCCTCTGTTAAATTGTAAATTAGCTAATTTTGCTGAATGCTGATGTTTTTACATTAACTACATATTTAGTAACACTTTATAATAAATAATAGAGTAAAGAAAATATCTTGTAGTAGATTCATTAATAGACCTTAAGTGTTCCTTAACAGATCATTAATTCACGCACATTCAATACACATGAAAATGTATTCAAGTTATAATGTCATGAAATAATATAATAACAATTATATTATGTTATATATTTTAAAGTTACAATAACTCATGATCATTATTTTAATCATGTAATATTGTTTATAATATAATATAATATTATTATTTTATATTACATTCTGAAACATTACATAATCCTTAACAGACCATCAGTTCATGCACATTCAAATATTAATAAACATTAAAGTTATAAAGTCAAGATATATTATAATACAATAAAGTAATATAATATAATACAAATTATATTATATTTAAAATGTACAATAACTCAATTTTATTATTTTATAATGTAATAATGTTTAAAATATAATATAATAATTTAAATGACATTAAATTAAATTACATTACATTACATTTCAAACATACAATGATCTTTATTTTACAATTGCTGTTTGTTAGTGTATTAATTCAAGCTAATATAAAGTGTTGTCATATGCTAATAAGCTTTAGGACTTAAAGTATGCCACATCTTATGAACAGTTTTGCAAATTTCTAAAGTATTTTCATGCATATTGGCTATACGTGTGTGATGTAAAGGACGGGTCAGCAGGGCTGAAACAAAGGCTGCGCATATGGGTTGTTGACCTTGAGAGTAAGGGGTGAATTTGGGGAGAGGTTAATAGTTACCATAAAGAAAATGAAATCCACAGTGTACAGTAATTCATGGTCTTCCATCGCAAGCACCGGCGTTCAGGGCACTGATGGCCGAGGGATCATCTGGGAGTCACTGTGCTGGGCTTCCGGAGGATAAGAGGAGATATAATATGTCCAGTTAAAGATCAAACCGCTGCTGAGTCGCTAATTGCTTCAGAATTAACATGCACTACAATTACTCAGTCCGGGTTTAAAACAAAGCTTTTTAGCCTTTAAAAAATGAAATAAATTATGTGAATACTGTTAAAACAATATTTTAGTGCACAGAAAGTGTGCCAGTATGACAATGACCGTAACTCTACATGTCTCCTCTTCACAACACGCTGACTGTGTTTAAACAGCCATATCCCCCTCCGTCAATGAAAAAAGGAAGTTTTGCAAACATTAGCAACTTGGATGTTCAACACATGTCTGACCTTTCCAAATGCCATGAAAAAGTATAGATTCCAGTAGAAAAGGAAAAGGGAAAAAAGCTCACCAAAAAAAATGAAAATGTGATAATGTGATATCTCTGACTTCTGGGGGTGTCTGGCGTTTCAGAGGGATTTCTAAAGGTCACCATGAGGGGGAAAAGTATATTCCTCTGATGAAAGTGGCCCGGAATTTATAAGATCCCCAGGATCCAGTGACAGAAAGAAGAAGAAAGTAAATCTTCAAATCTAAATGATCCCTTCCATGTACAATCAATACCATGAAAGGTAAAATGTGCACTGGTAATTTAAAGAGACTGTCAACCTCCTGACATCCTCCATTCCTGTCTCACTTTCTGACCCACATATATTCTTCATCTCTCCCTCACACACACACACACACACACACACACACACTCTCTCTCTCTTTTAGTCACGTACAAGAAATCTTGGGATGAATCTCCTTCTTATATTGCATAGACTATATTTTTGTGACATTTGGTCAAAATGAATAATTTGTGGGGTGATATGCACCCTGGGGATGAATAGAGGAGAAATGAATGAGCTATTAAGGGAATATAGAAATCCCTTAATTCATACTTAAGGAAAAGGTGGATTTTCTGTAAACAAAGAGCAGGTTAAGAGGAGACCAGAAGCTGTTAGGATTAATTTATTGACTGTAACTCCACAGTATTCTCTATTCATAACCTACAGTCCTAATTAAAGTTGTGAATAATAATCCATAATCGTCTGTTCTCTATCTAAGTTAAAACAAAGGTGCAATAATGGTTTTTAAATTAGGATGTAAAACAATTTACAAATGTCCCCAATGTGCCTTAAATTCAGTGAATAGTACAGAATAATATTGTCAGCATTTACAGTAGAACTATTTATCTGTCTTATTTTCTTGTTGCAAACAGAAGGCTATCATTTAAATAATAATAATGTATTATTACTAATATTACAATTAATAATAAACTATTATTTTAAAATATTTATTATTATTAGTAGTAGTAGTAGTAGTAGTAGTAGTAGTGATGATGGTGGTAGT
>NW_015542406.1:585048-592504 GCF_001515605.1 Sinocyclocheilus anshuiensis | reverse complement strand
AAAATGTATATTTCTACTATTATTATTATTATTAGTAGTAGTATATTAATATTAATAATAATGTAAAATATAAAATGCCATGATCAGTAGATGCATCCAAACTTTTATTATATGCAATATATCAAAACGTTATTTTTTTTTATTATATCCAAGCTTTTTATGATCTTCATCGAAAAAAAACTATTTATTAAATTAAATAAATAAATTACATTTTAAATAATAATAATAATAATGCATAAATACTGCATGTTTTCCAACTTGTATGTTTGGTTTGCGTTCACTGGCGTTATAGTCTCATTACAGGATTGTGCAGAAATGCCACTAGGCTGTGGATTTTCATTTCTCAGGCCACTCCACTGTGCACGACAAGGGTTGCCTGATATTTAATGTGTTTTTTATTTGGGAATATGAAAGGGCTGTGGGATTTCTCACACGCTTGTGGGTTGTCAGTGCTAATAGAAAAGATTGGTGAATTGGTCGGAATCCGGGAGCAGAGTCGTTTTGTTAATCCTGCTCCTCGGTGCTGTGCTGAGACTGCTTGTATTTACATATGCAGAGGATCCCGCTGTTTCGAGAGCTCCATTCAGCAGACAGCGCAATTAATCATCCCCAAATCCTCCTGCCGTGCAACAGACGACCCCAGCCCGACGTGCTGCCACGGAGAGAGTGCAGGTGTGAATCAAGTTGCTCAAAAAACTCCTCCTAAGTCAGTGCTTTCTTTTTCATGATTCCCTATCTATCCTTTTACTCATCTCCCAACAAAGTTCAGTCTGCGAATGACCTCTGCTAGGGTTCACCTTGAAATTAAGTCATGCTCTGCTCTGGGAGACAGTACCTTTGATGCACTTTAAAGTCTTTACAGCATGTTATTTTCATGCCAGCAACAGCATTACTAAGCTAATGTACTGTACATAGCTAAAATTGTTTACTACATGCATGGATTATTAAACATATTCATAGGCCTTCTACTGTAAGATAGTGCCTATTTGTTCATAAGGAGTGATAAAAATATGTAAACTCAGGAGTACACAGTGCATCTTACTGAATATATATATATATATATATACAGTGGTGTAAAAAAAATTTCACACCACTGTATATATATATATATATATATATATATATATATATATAGAGAGAGAGAGAGAGAGAGAGAGAGAGAGAGAGGCTCCAAATAGAATAGAATAGAATAGAATAGAAGTCCATATGACCTATATTTACATTTTCATACATGTAAATTTTTTACACTTTTATCCAAAGCAACTTACAAATGACAATGGAAGCAATCAAAATCAACAAAATCTTTGAATCTTGAATCTTTTCAATGAACCAGCTGACGTTGCTTATTACTTACAAAACGAGACTGAATGATCTGAATCCGGAATCTGATCCGGTCGCAGCACGGCTTAACTAAAGAAAATATTATCAGTAGGGATGCACCGAATGTTTGGCAACCGAAATTGTTTGGAAGAAAATAGCAAAAAAAAAAAACCTTTTTCGGTGTTCGGACGAATAAGCGAAAAGACAGAATAAATTGTACCGAACAATGACGTGAAACGATCAAATAGAGGCGCACACTAATGCAGCAAACATGTCTGCAGTGTCATAGTATTTAAAACAGTCAGAGAAAGACACAAAAATCATTACAAGCACCGACAGCGAGAGACTGCTTAGTGCTGCATCTCATGTCTCCGATGAGAATTGGAAGAGGTGGTTGATGCTGGTTACTGTGATGTTTGAAATCGCAAAATGGCCTCAAACAATTAGTAAATAAACTGAAGAACGTTATGTTTTCAAATACACGCACAAATTACATATTACATCAAATTACATCAAACAGCGCTGCACGAGCTCGCGGCGCCAGGGTTCAAAGTCCAAAGCGCGAGAAAAATCTGCGCTGAAACACTGTTACTCGTCATTTGCTCAGGAACATTTTTATTAGTTTTTTTAAAGGCAGGTGACAATGTGATCCGTGCAACAAACATTGAGAATCATTTATAAATCTGCTGTTGTCAACAAAAAGAAGCACTCAAATCTTCCTGCGGGTTTCTGCCACAATAAAAGTTAAGAAAAAGCAACAACTCCATCAACATTCATAAATGTTAGTATTGTAATTTTACTGTTATAAAAGTAAGTAAAATAAAAAAGTAAGACAATAATAATGATAATAATAATTACCCTACAACAGCTCTATTAATACATGCATTATAACATTCACACATAGTGTTCAAATTAGAATCTGTAATATATTCTAATGTTTTAAAAGAAGTCTCTTCTGCTCAGCAAGGCTGCATTTATTTATACAGTAAAAAGATACAAGCCTGATTCAAGAAGGGGGTCAAAAATGGCCAAAAAATATTATTAACATTAATTTTAAGTTACATTTTGCTTTGATGGTATAATGTCTGATAGAATGTTACAAAATTTTACGTGTTAAGTAAATATTTTTAAATTGTAGCTTTGTAATTTATTATTTTTTTTATTTGAAAAGCAGGACAAAACAGTAAAAAGCACATTTTGGCTATTTAATTTATGCAATGGTGAAAAAATGGCAAGATAGGCCTACATGGGAAAAAAAAATGCGAAAATCTGTGTTCGTATTAGGCCTTTGGCTCACTGTTTCATTTTGTTCGGCTTCAGCCAAGAATTTTCATATCGGTGCATCCCTAATTATCAGTAAATAATGACAATATATTTACAGCACATGTATACATCTACAGTACCTACATACATATACACACACACATATATATACATACACCCACACACACAAAATATGGAAGTCAATGGCTACCAGCAACATTCTTCAAAATATCTTCTTTGCTGTTCAACAGAAGAAAGAAACTCGTACTGGTTTGGAAAAACATGAGAGACAAAATTTCGAGTAAACTATCCCTTTAAGGCGTAACGCTTGTGTTGTTACAATGTAATTATACAATTAAGAACTGAGTAATATTATTAACTACATGTACTTACTATACTATAAGGGTTAGGATTATGGTTAATAATGCATAATTTACTGTTATTACTATAATAAGTACATGTACTGTAATGTGTGTAACAAAGGACTCTGTAAAATAAAGTGTGACCTAATTATTATATTTTTTTTTTTTGAGTGAATTACTAACAATAACATCAGACCATTTAGCCTTCTAGAGGGCTGGTAATCCATATCCTTTGTTGCTTTAGCCTGAACATGCTGAGGCCAAGGCCAAACTGTCAATAGTAGTCAGCTATACTCAGAAAAATTATTGGAGGGACATTATCCTTCTTTCTTTCTTTTTTTTTCGAACAAATCACTCTGGACAATTTGATAACTTGTTGATAATGCCATGAAAGATTACAAAGGAGCAACACAATATTAATTTACAACAATGCCACTGTAGCACTTTTCCACGATTGTCTCCAATCCAAACAGACGTTTTGAATTCGTCTGACACATCGACCGCAGCCAATGTTAAACTCTTTGTGTTTATTCAGGTCCTCTTGTGTTATTGAACCCTCTAATTCACCTTTTAACTAAAAAGCTGATCCTCATCAACAATAGAAAGAAACCCCCTTTCTCCAGCATCCAGACAAGAACCCCGAGGCTTGTTCAGCATGTGGAACGTCTGAAGAAAACAACCAGAGGAAGGAGAACGGAGCCGGGAGAAGACTCCCCCGATGGACTCCACAGCGTCTGATGTTTTTGCCGCTAAACTTCCTCCTGGTTCTTTCCCCACTGAGCCCTTGTGTCCAAACACACTTTAGGGCCAGCATGGGTAATTAATACACCTAATCACATCCCTGCGCAGCTCTTATTGTGATGGTCTGACCACAGAATCAGCGTCGTATTTCTTTCCACACTTTCTTGCTCTCTCCCACACTCAGCTATTTCGGATCCAGCTGTTATGTTTTTCCTCTCCTTCAGAAATCAATAATTACTTTGATATTTGTGTAGAAGCCATTGCATAATCGATACAGGGGTCAAGGAAAGTAAATTGCAGTCCCCTGCCTAATGATTTTGTTTTGCTTGGCTTCATGAGAAAGATGTTTATTATCTGATTATAGGGCAGCTTTATGGGTGTCAACTTTTAGCCTCACCATCTATCAGGGGAGGCATTTCGCTGCCCACTTCATATCATTACACCCTACTGTGACATGTTGGAAGGTAGGATGTGAAATTCACACCCTGACGCTTACCGAATTGTCTTACAGCTGTCACCGACCGGTATCGTCCTCCTACATGCATCATTTTCATTAGAGGACTTACGCTTTTCTCTGGAAGCACGACTGTGTCAACAATGATCAAAATAGACTAAATGTAAGTACTGACTCAGCCTTGAATTACTCATTTTGGCTGCTGGGAAGCAACAAGATAAATACAGGAATGCAGGGAATCCAATAATTCAAGCACTTCATAGATATAAAAGCAAGAAATTGTTCAAAAGTAACAGTAAAGACATTGATAATGTTACAAAATATTTCAATTTAGAGTAAATTCTGTTCTTATGACTTTTCTACTCAACAAAGACTCCTGAATTAAGAAAAAATCCATCATAGTTCCCACAAAAATATAGGCATCATAACTGTTTTCTATACTGATAATAATAATAATAAGATTTTTGAGCCCCAAATCAGCATATTAAAAAAAAATTAAAAATCCTGAAAGATCGTGTGACATTGAAGATTGGGGTAATGACTGCTGAAAATTTAGCTTTACATCGCAGGAATAAATTACATTATTAAATATATTGCAACAGAAAATAGTTATTTTAATTTGTAACAATCATCAGAATAGACAAAAAAATAATAATCTAAGTACTGACTCAGCCTTGAACTGAATCTAACTATTCAATCTCTTCATAGACATAAAATAGTAATAAATTTATCAAAAGTGACAGTAATAAGGTTGATAATAATAATTTAGAATAAATGCTGCTTTTATGACCTTTCTATTAATCCTGAAAAATTAAAGGATTCACATGAAAGAATCCTGAAAATATTTAGAAAAATATTTAAAATAGAAAACAATTATTTAAATTTGTAACAATAAATAAAACAACAAATAAAACAAACAAACAAATAAATAAATAAATAAATAAATAAGTAAGTAAGTACTGACTCAGCCTTGAATTACTCATTTTGGCTGCTTGGAAGCAACAAGATAAAGAAATGCAGGGAATCCAATAATTCAACCTCTTCAGAGATAAAATAGCAAGAAACAGCAAAGCACAAAGACAAAAACTCTGCGGAACGCTAAAGCCCGCGATTCAAATAATGTTTGATCACAACTTGATTGCCGTGTCTGTCTCACATGTACAGTCTGAGCCCTGCAGCCATACAACATGTAACAAAAAGGCCCACCTTCCTTTCGCCCAGCCCAAGGGCAACACAAAGCACAATAACAAACAGCTCAGGCAGCAGAAGCATCTGCTCTCCGGGCATGTGACTCTGCAGACAGATGTTGGAGCCCAGCTGTTAACACAAGATCATTTGTATGTTTGAGGAGCGGGATCCCATTTGGGCTTCCTCTGATGATTATTTCCCCCCTTCTTCTCACAATAATCTTCCTACAGCTCCATTGCTGTCTGTTTTCCTCTTTCTCATCTTCTCGCATGCACACACACACACAGACACTAATGTAAGCGCACATACTGTGAAAACAACAATGGCTTGACTGTACTTCAGGCCCACCCTGCAGCAGTGAGCTCAGGATGTCCTATTATCTTCCATGTATGTACACGCTTAGTATCTCTAAGGATTTACACCATTCGCTTTTACAGAAATTCACAATGTAAAGAGCAATTCATTGTTGGTGTAAAGATCTAGGCTATACGTTTTATTTGCACAGTTTTGGAGTTGTATATCTGACTGAGATTTATTATTAAGAAAATATACACGTTGTAACAAAAAACGGTATTGAATTTAATAAATAACAGACTGGGTGAATACTGCGACAAAACTGTTGAATTCAAACAAAAAATGAAATGAAATAAATAATATAATTTCATTTTTTGTTTGAATTCAACAGTTTTGTCGCAGTATTCACCCAGTCTGTTATTTATTAAATTCAATACCGTTTTTTGTTACAACGTGTATATTTTCTTAATAATAAAGCAACTCTAGCACTCTCTATTCTAATTCAATTCTTTAAAAAAAAAAAACTTGCCCCTTTTAAACTTGCACTCTATTAATTTACTAACTGCTTGTTTTCTTAATAAAATGTATGTTGATGAAAGAAATATCTTGAGCTCACCAAGGCTGCATTTATTTAATCAAAAATACAGTAAAATAAGTAATACTGTGAAATATTATTATAAATTAAATATTATTGTAAATTTAAATTAACTAATGTTATTTTTTTATTGTAATATATTTCAAAATGTAATTTATTCCTCAGGCAGCAGAAGCATCTGCTCTCCGGGTATGTGACTCTGCAGACAGATGTTGGAGCCCAGCTGTTAACACAAGATCATTTGTATGTTTGAGGAGCACATCCCATTTGGGCTTCCTCTGATGATTATTTCCCCCCTTCTTCTCACAATAATCTTCCTACAGCTCCATTGCTGTCTGTTTTCCTCTTTCTCATCTTCTCGCATGCACACACACACACAGACACTAATGTAAGCGCACATACTGTGAAAACAACAATGGCTTGACTGTACTTCAGGCCCACCCTGCAGCAGTGAGCTCAGGATGTCCTATTATCTTCCATGTATGTACACGCTTAGTATCTCTAAGGATTTACACCATTCGCTTTTACAGAAATTCACAATGTAAAGAGCAATTCATTGTTGGTGTAAAGATCTAGGCTATACGTTTTATTTGCACAGTTTTGGAGTTGTATATCTGACTGAGATTTATTATTAAGAAAATATACACGTTGTAACAAAAAACGGTATTGAATTTAATAAATAACAGACTGGGTGAATACTGCGACAAAACTGTTGAATTCAAACAAAAAATGAAATGAAATAAATAATATAATTTCATTTTTTGTTTGAATTCAACAGTTTTGTCGCAGTATTCACCCAGTCTGTTATTTATTAAATTCAATACCGTTTTTTGTTACAACGTGTATATTTTCTTAATAATAAAGCAACTCTAGCACTCTCTATTCTAATTCAATTCTTTAAAAAAAAAAAACTTGCCCCTTTTAAACTTGCACTCTATTAATTTACTAACTGCTTGTTTTCTTAAAAAAAGAAAAAAGAAAAAAAAAAGAAAAACTAGCACTTGCTTCTCTAATCTTGTTGCATTCTATCTGTTTTCTTTTTATTTATTATACAATTATAATTCTGACTTTCTGACTTCTGATTAACAAAAGCAAAAAAGGCCTCTTACACTAGCTTGCTCTATTCTTTTTCTATTCTATCTGTTTTATTTTTATTATATGAAAAAAACTTGCTACGTGTACTGCATTAAGCTAACTGAGACTTGTTATAGCACTTGCATATCATTGCTCTTTTGTTGA
>NW_015542406.1:578467-584420 GCF_001515605.1 Sinocyclocheilus anshuiensis | reverse complement strand
TCAACAAAAGAGCAATGATATGCAAGTGCTATAACAAGTCTCAGTTAGCTTAATGCAGTACACGTAGCAAGTTTTTTTCATATAATAAAAATAAAACAGATAGAATAGAAAAAGAATAGAGCAAGCTAGTGTAAGAGGCCTTTTTTGCTTTTGTTAATCAGAAGTCAGAAAGTCAGAATTATAATTGTATAATAAATAAAAAGAAAACAGATAGAATGCAACAAGATTAGAGAAGCAAGTGCTAGTTTTTCTTTTTTTTTTCTTTTTTCTTTTTTTAAGAAAACAAGCAGTTAGTAAATTAATAGAGTGCAAGTTTAAAAGGGGCAAGTTTTTTTTTTTTAAAGAATTGAATTAGAATAGAGAGTGCTAGAGTTGCTTTATTATTAAGAAAATATACACGTTGTAACAAAAAACGGTATTGAATTTAATAAATAACAGACTGGGTGAATACTGCGACAAAACTGTTGAATTCAAACAAAAAATGAAATTATATTATTTATTTCATTTCATTTTTTGTTTGAATTCAACAGTTTTGTCGCAGTATTCACCCAGTCTGTTATTTATTAAATTCAATACCGTTTTTTGTTACAACGTGTATATTTTCTTAATAATAAAGCAACTCTAGCACTCTCTATTCTAATTCAATTCTTTAAAAAAAAAAAACTTGCCCCTTTTAAACTTGCACTCTATTAATTTACTAACTGCTTGTTTTCTTAATAAAATGTATGTTGATGAAAGAAATATCTTGAGCTCACCAAGGCTGCATTTATTTAATCAAAAATACAGTAAAATAAGTAATACTGTGAAATATTATTATAAATTAAATATTATTGTAAATTTAAATTAACTAATGTTATTTTTTTATTGTAATATATTTCAAAATGTAATTTATTCCTGTGATGGCAAAGCTGAATTTTCAGTAGCCATTACTCCAGTCTTCAGTGTCAGAAATAATTTTAATATGCTGATTTGGTACCCAAGAAACATTTCTTATTATTATCTATGTTGAAAACACTTATGTTTAATATTTTTGTAGAAAAGGTGATACATTTTTTTTTCTTGATTCTTTGATGAATAAGAACAACGTTTATTCAAATCAGTGATCTTATTTAACATTATAAATGTCTTTACAGTCACTTTTGACTTGCTGAGTACTAAATAAATAAATAAATGCCTTCAAACTTTTGAATGGAAATGTATTTATAACCTGGACTAAACTACAAAAGAAAAATCCAACAATCTATTTTGTACTCTTTTAAATAACACTATACTGCCTCAAATGTAAGACTGATATAATTTTGGCACTATGACTGCAACTGAATTGTCACTGAAGATTAGTACTTGACTTGTTACCTTTAGCTACTTGTTTATAGTTGTCTCTTGCACAATACATTCATTGTCTTGTAAGTCATATTAGAGTCTTGCTGGAGTGTCATGTGAGTGTAGCAATCTCTCAACTATCTTTTGAATGTGTAAAGACCCAGATTAGGCCGTTTTGAACTCACATTTATAAACATCTACAGTTGGTAGTGTGATAATTCCAGTCTTTGGGTCCTGTGTAGTATGTTATACCTTCTAATCAACCTGATTTTACATGTATTGTGCTCATGTCAGAAGGATTTAACACGCGTCTACCCAGCAGAGACCTCTGTTTCGACATGCCTACAATGAAAGACAGGGAATCTGGCAAGCAATTCATTCTACATCTTTGAACTAAGTCTCGTGGGTTCACTTTTGTGATAATCTATCACAGAATTTGTGACAATCTACTGTTACATAATGACTACAGTAGCCTATATCATATTTCAATGCACAAAAAATGGAAAATGCATTAAAAAAATGGTATTCAAAATAACAAAATAAGACAACACTCAAATATAAGACTCTGCTTGCAGCAGCTTGCAAGATCAGCCAGTCCTTCAAGAAATTTGTGATCATCTATCACCTACTGTACACATTCAACCAGAAGGGGTGGGGATTGCTGTCTGACAAATAATTACACTTTTCTTAGGGGTGCTTTTTGTCTAAAATGTAGCAGATCAAGTTCAAATTTGCAGGCATTTTGGCAGGTACTGTCTATATGCTATTTAAAGCAATAATATAGCCAAAAATAAAAACTGTCATTATTTACTTACTCAGTTACATTCATGTTGTACCAAATCTATATGCTCTCAAATCAAATATGGGATGATATTTGGTCACAAAACACTGAAAAAAGAAAAAGAAAAAAATAAATCATGACATTGTTGTCAAACCTGCACTATAGGCACCAATCTGTTAATAATAATAAAAACTATCTATCTATCTATCTATCTATCTATCTATCTATCTATCTTATGTTGATAATATGCTCAATTGGTGTTCAAAAAACAAAAAGAAAACAAACAAAAAAATATATTTCTTTTATTATCAATGTTGAAAATGCCTGTGTTGCTTAAAAGTTTATGGAGCATTATTTTTCTTTCTTTCTTTCTTTCTTTCTTTCTTTCTTAGAGCAATGATATGCAAGTGCTATAACAAGTCTCAGTTAGCTTAATGCAGTACACGTAGCAAGTTTTTTTCATATAATAAAAATAAAACAGATAGAATAGAAAAAGAATAGAGCAAGCTAGTGTAAGAGGCCTTTTTTGCTTTTGTTAATCAGAAGTCAGAAAGTCAGAATTATAATTGTATAATAAATAAAAAGAAAACAGATAGAATGCAACAAGATTAGAGAAGCAAGTGCTAGTTTTTCTTTTTTTTTTCTTTTTTCTTTTTTTAAGAAAACAAGCAGTTAGTAAATTAATAGAGTGCAAGTTTAAAAGGGGCAAGTTTTTTTTTTTTAAAGAATTGAATTAGAATAGAGAGTGCTAGAGTTGCTTTATTATTAAGAAAATATACACGTTGTAACAAAAAACGGTATTGAATTTAATAAATAACAGACTGGGTGAATACTGCGACAAAACTGTTGAATTCAAACAAAAAATGAAATTATATTATTTATTTCATTTCATTTTTTGTTTGAATTCAACAGTTTTGTCGCAGTATTCACCCAGTCTGTTATTTATTAAATTCAATACCGTTTTTTGTTACAACGTGTATATTTTCTTAATAATAAAGCAACTCTAGCACTCTCTATTCTAATTCAATTCTTTAAAAAAAAAAAACTTGCCCCTTTTAAACTTGCACTCTATTAATTTACTAACTGCTTGTTTTCTTAATAAAATGTATGTTGATGAAAGAAATATCTTGAGCTCACCAAGGCTGCATTTATTTAATCAAAAATACAGTAAAATAAGTAATACTGTGAAATATTATTATAAATTAAATATTATTGTAAATTTAAATTAACTAATGTTATTTTTTTATTGTAATATATTTCAAAATGTAATTTATTCCTGTGATGGCAAAGCTGAATTTTCAGTAGCCATTACTCCAGTCTTCAGTGTCAGAAATAATTTTAATATGCTGATTTGGTACCCAAGAAACATTTCTTATTATTATCTATGTTGAAAACACTTATGTTTAATATTTTTGTAGAAAAGGTGATACATTTTTTTTTCTTGATTCTTTGATGAATAAGAACAACGTTTATTCAAATCAGTGATCTTATTTAACATTATAAATGTCTTTACAGTCACTTTTGACTTGCTGAGTACTAAATAAATAAATAAATGCCTTCAAACTTTTGAATGGAAATGTATTTATAACCTGGACTAAACTACAAAAGAAAAATCCAACAATCTATTTTGTACTCTTTTAAATAACACTATACTGCCTCAAATGTAAGACTGATATAATTTTGGCACTATGACTGCAACTGAATTGTCACTGAAGATTAGTACTTGACTTGTTACCTTTAGCTACTTGTTTATAGTTGTCTCTTGCACAATACATTCATTGTCTTGTAAGTCATATTAGAGTCTTGCTGGAGTGTCATGTGAGTGTAGCAATCTCTCAACTATCTTTTGAATGTGTAAAGACCCAGATTAGGCCGTTTTGAACTCACATTTATAAACATCTACAGTTGGTAGTGTGATAATTCCAGTCTTTGGGTCCTGTGTAGTATGTTATACCTTCTAATCAACCTGATTTTACATGTATTGTGCTCATGTCAGAAGGATTTAACACGCGTCTACCCAGCAGAGACCTCTGTTTCGACATGCCTACAATGAAAGACAGGGAATCTGGCAAGCAATTCATTCTACATCTTTGAACTAAGTCTCGTGGGTTCACTTTTGTGATAATCTATCACAGAATTTGTGACAATCTACTGTTACATAATGACTACAGTAGCCTATATCATATTTCAATGCACAAAAAATGGAAAATGCATTAAAAAAATGGTATTCAAAATAACAAAATAAGACAACACTCAAATATAAGACTCTGCTTGCAGCAGCTTGCAAGATCAGCCAGTCCTTCAAGAAATTTGTGATCATCTATCACCTACTGTACACATTCAACCAGAAGGGGTGGGGATTGCTGTCTGACAAATAATTACACTTTTCTTAGGGGTGCTTTTTGTCTAAAATGTAGCAGATCAAGTTCAAATTTGCAGGCATTTTGGCAGGTACTGTCTATATGCTATTTAAAGCAATAATATAGCCAAAAATAAAAACTGTCATTATTTACTTACTCAGTTACATTCATGTTGTACCAAATCTATATGCTCTCAAATCAAATATGGGATGATATTTGGTCACAAAACACTGAAAAAAGAAAAAGAAAAAAATAAATCATGACATTGTTGTCAAACCTGCACTATAGGCACCAATCTGTTAATAATAATAAAAACTATCTATCTATCTATCTATCTATCTATCTATCTATCTATCTATCTATCTTATGTTGATAATATGCTCAATTGGTGTTCAAAAAACAAAAAGAAAACAAACAAAAAAATATATTTCTTTTATTATCAATGTTGAAAATGCCTGTGTTGCTTAAAAGTTTATGGAGCATTATTTTTCTTTCTTTCTTTCTTTCTTTCTTTCTTTCTTTCTTTCTTTCTTTCTTTCTTTCTTTCTTTCTTTCTTTCTTTCTTTCTTTCTTTCTAAGTTTATGGAGCATTATTTTTCTTTCTTTCTTTCTTTCTTTCTTTCTTTCTTTCTTTCTTTCTTTCTTTCAATAAATTAATATTTTATTCAGTAAGGATGCAGTATTTTTTTTTTTTTCAAAAGTGACTGAGCACATTTACAATGTTTCAAAATATTTCCATTTCAAATAAATGCTGTTCTTTTGAACTTTTTATTGATCAAAGAATCCTGGAGAAAAAACAAACAAACACTGTTTCCACAAAATTATTAATCAGCAAAAACTCTTTCCAACGCTGATAATAATAAGAAACATTATTAATAGCTGATAATAATTGAGCACCAAATCAGAATATTAGAATGATAATGATTTTTGAAGGTTCATGTTGCATAAATAAATAAATAAATAAAGACACATTTTAGATTTTAATAATATTTCCCAATGTTACTGTTTTTTTTCCCACCTTGGTGAGCATTAGACCTCTTTCAAAAGTATTTAAAAAAACGAAATTATTCCAAACTTTTGACCAGCACTGTATGTTTATATAAAAGAAACTGTGACTGGTAACAAACAATTTCTAAGCTATATACTATTTTTACATTCTGTACCTTTAAACTTTAAACCTTTAAACAAAAAAAGGTCATGGTCTTCTCCTTCTTTGATTATGAATTATGCATAAATCAATGTGATATCTAGAAAAAGCCTGCCACAAACCATGTTTTGTTTTGTTTGAGATAAAGGCGGTGTCATTTTTAGCCTAACCCTGCCTCAGGAGAGCGCTGTATATCTGAGGCAGACTCCATTACACTGCCCTGGAATCTGACTGAGGAGCAGCGGCGAGGTGATACAAGAAAGCCGGGTCACAGCTCTCCCGCTTCCCCTTTCCCCAACATCACCTCCACGGGGGCTTCCCTTCTACGGGAACAGGAACGGGCTC
>NW_015542406.1:576757-578457 GCF_001515605.1 Sinocyclocheilus anshuiensis | reverse complement strand
TGTGTGTGTGTGTGTGTGTGTGTGTGTGTGTGTGTGTGTTTTTGGGCGGTGTTTCAGGGCCTGGGTCTCTCTGAAGGGGGAGCCGCTGTTCTCCTCTATTGATTTATGGGGTTCTGTTCTTGTGTAGGCTCAGGGTTTTATAGGCCTCAGGCCCAAGCGTCTGAATCCCTTCTTAAATGTTCTCAGATCAGTCGGAACGGCACATGAGCTGATCTCCAGATAACGCCGCTGTGCAGAAAGAAAGAGCGGATGACGTATTGGTCTAGAGCAGTGGTTCTTTTTCAGATGCTAGACCACTTAAAGAATAAATAATAACTATATTTTTCTATATATACTATATATATATTTTATATATTTTTTTAAATGAAATAGTTTTAAGTAGAGTAAAATGTATCATTATTTTACACTCAACAGTATATTTTGAAATACCCTTTCTTAACCAAAAATATTTTGCTCGTGATCTAATTAGTTCTAATTAGTATCCATATGTACCACTTAAACATACATTTTTGTACAACTGGATATATATTGTAAATATACAACATGAAACATATTGATAGCATTTTAAAATAAACGTTTTTATGTATGCACAGATTTTTGCACAGATATTTATATATTTTTTTATTTAGATTTGTTTATGTATGCACAGATATTTACATGTATATTTATAAATATACTGCTAACCTAAACTTAACCACTTCTCAGCAATAGAATATACATAACAGGAAGATAAATGGCAAATAAATAAATAAATAAATAAATACATACATAAATATTATTTGTTTTATTATTATTACTACTTCTTTTGTTAAACAGTTAAATACACAATGCATAACTGCAATACTGAAATTACATTATTTAAGTGAGACAAAGGAAACACTTTCACAAATTAATGGTAAAACGTCTCGGTTACGTATTGTAACCCTTGTTCCCTGAAGGAGGGAACGGAGACGTCACGTCGGATGACCGACGAAATGGAATCTCGCTTAGAGAGACCAATCTACTTCGAGTGTAAACTAAACGAGCCAATGCACATTGGCATGGGATTATTGCATCCAGCTGCCGCCGATCACAGCGTGAGTATAAGTAGGCAGCCGGTGCAGTGCATATTCAGGTTTTCACTGAGGAGCCGAGCCGGTGACCCGGCTGCTCAGCACAGAAGCTGTGGCGAGACGAATTGGGATCTCGCTTAGAGAGACCAATCTACTTCGAGTGTAAACTAAACGAGCCAATGCACATTGGCATGGGATTATTGCATCCAGCTGCCGCCGATCACAGCGTGAGTATAAGTAGGCAGCCGGTGCAGTGCATATTCAGGTTTTCACTGAGGAGCCGAGCCGGTGACCCGGCTGCTCAGCACAGAAGCTGTGGCGACGGGACGTGACGTCTCCGTTCCATCCTTCAGGGAACGAGGATTACAATACGTAACCGAGACGTTCCCTTTCAGTCGAATTGGGATCCCTACCAAAGGGCCACAGGTACTGCCCCTTCCAGTGTCCCGTGGAAGCCTCCTGCGCCCCTACTTTTTGGCGTAGGCCAGGGCTTACCACAAGAAGACCAGCTACTGCTGCTATGGCTCTACCCGACCCGAAGCCGGGACCTCTCAGTGCTTCCCGTTTGAGGTGAGAACACAGGAGGAAACCGGCTCCACACGAAGGCTATAAAATCTAGCGAACGTGATGGGGGTCCCCCAGCCCGCA
>NW_015542406.1:570328-572601 GCF_001515605.1 Sinocyclocheilus anshuiensis | reverse complement strand
TCTGGAGTGGTTTTTGCAAGCCGACCCGAAGCCGGGGCCTCTCAGTGCTTCTACCCGTTTGAGGTGAGAACACAGGAGGAAACCGGCTCCACACGAAGGCTATAGAATCTAGCGAACGTGTTGGGGGTCACCCAGCCAGCAGCTCTACAAATATCTGCCAGCGAGGCGCCACGAGCCAGCACCCAGGAGAATGCAACACTTCTAGTAGAGTGAGCTCGCAACCTGAACGGGTAGGGCACACCCTGTGCCTGATAAGCCAGGGTGATGACACCCACAATCCAGTGGGCCATCCTCTGCTTAGAGACGGCATTCCCCTTCTGCCAGCCTCCGTGACAGACAAAGAGCTGGTCTGAGGTCCTGAAGCCTTGCGTCCTGTCTACATAGCATCTCAATGCCCGGACGGAACAAAGCAAAGCTAGAGCTGGGTCTGCCTCCTCCGGGGGCAGCGCTTGCAGGCTCACCACCTGATCTCTGAAGGGAGTAGTGGGAACCTTGGGCACATAGCCGGGCCGGGGCCTCAGGATTACTTGGGAGTCAGCTGGCCCAAACTCTAGGCATGAATCGTCGACCGAAAATGCGTGCAGTTCCCCTACCCTCTTGATACCCCTGCTGTAGAAAGGACAGCACGACTCTGATCGGACATTTCCGGGGGTCTTCTCGGTGAGAAGAGCACCACTCGACGAACAGGTTCCACTTCAAGGCATAAGCGTGTCTCGTAAACGGTGCTCTCGCCGAAGTGATGGTGTCAACTACCTCTTGGGGTAGGTCACCTAGAACCTCCGCGTCCCGTCCAGGGACCAGACAAGAAGTTTCCAGAGGTCTGGATATGGGTGCCACAAGGTGCCCCGTCTTTGAGTCAGTATATCCTTCCTAAGAGGAATCTGCCAAGGAGGGGCTGTCACGAGGAGCATTAGTTCCGGGAACCAAGTCCGAGTGGGCCAGTAAGGCGCCACAAGCAGGAACTGCTCCTCGTCCTCCCTGATCTTGCACAGTGTCTGTGCATGAAGGCTCACTGGGGGAAACGCGCACTTGTGCAGGCCCTGCGGCCAGCTGCGTGCCAGTGCGTCCATGCCGAGTGCTCCCTCGGTCAGGGAGTAGAACAACTGGCAGTGAGAGGTTTTTGGAGAGGCAAACAGGTCTACCTGAGCGGCTGCGAAATGACTCCAAATCAGCTGGACCATCTCGGGATGGAGTCTCCATTCTCCCGGGAGCGCAGCTCATGACAGCTCGTCGGCTGCCCGGTTGTGCAGACCAGGAATGTGAACGGCACGAAACGACCTCAGATGCTTCTGACTCCAGAGGAGGAGGTGGCGGGCGAGTTGCGACATGTGACGGGAGCGTAGACCACCTTGTCGGTTCATGTACGCAACGGTCGTAGTGTTGTCCGTGCGGACTAGTACGTGCTTTCCTCGTAAGCACCCTTTGAGACGGATCAAGACAAGGCGAACTGCCAGCAACTCTAGGCAATTGATGTGCCAGTGCAGTTGGGGGCCCGTCCAAACCCCTGATACTGCAAGCCCGTCGAACGTGGCCCCCCAGCCGGTGGTAGAAGCATCCGTGTGAACCACAGCTGAGTGCCGCGTAGCCACGCCCACCTCAGGACTCGGCCATAGAGCCAGTGTTAAAGCAGTCTCATATGAAGCAATACGCCCCAGGAGCCTCTGAAAGTGTTTCAGTGGGACCGCCGTCCTGCCCTTGAACATATCCAGGCAGTTCAACACCGACTGAGCACATCCTTGCATGAGGCGTGCTCGACTGAATCCAACTCCATACCGAGAAGAGATCCTCTCCAAGGAGAGTTTGCTCTTTTCCCAGTTGACCCGAAGTCCATACTACCGAGAGAAGAGCTCCTCTCCAAGGAGAGTTTGCTCTTTTCCCAGTTGACCCGAAGGCCCAACCGGCTGAGATGCGAAAGTCCCTGTGTGCACACAACTGATCCTGAGACCGCTCCACCGGGGGGACCCCCGTATTCCCCCTAGCTGCACCACCGTCGAGAGTGTGAGGGAGGAGGAGTTAGCAGGTCGGTTTCCGGCAGAAAAAGGTGCCATCCACAACCTCCTCATTCACTTCTGGGAAGAATGGCACCGGGGCGGCCCGGGAAAGTGTTTCATAAGTCATTATTATATAACATAATAACATAGTAACATAAGCCGTTATTTCCGGATCCGATTCAGGCATTGCTACAGTCCCGGAGGACAGCAGCACAGCCGAATCTTCCTCTCCAGAAAGCTCTGGCTCACCCTCCGATGCAGCGATCGACATCCGGTCGTCGG
>NW_015542406.1:569619-570296 GCF_001515605.1 Sinocyclocheilus anshuiensis | reverse complement strand
TAAAATAAAATAAAATAAAATAAAATAAAATAAAATAAAATAGAAGAAAGCTTTTCAAAAAGTGTTGGGGACAAAGTTGACTACGAACCAAAAAAATAAAAAAATAAAACTGGCCAATGGTGCAGCATATAGTGGAATAGACCTTATTTCACTCTGTAGCCTGGAAGCAATAAAGAACATCACATAAAAAGATGGTTTTTAGACTTCTCTGTGATCGTAGAAGGTTTACATAGTTGTGTCCTGATATAATGGGCTGTGTGTGCTTTGTGGCACCTTCCCCTGCTCAGTCCACTAATTGAGCTTGGGCAATGTGTTTTTCCCTCCGATGCAGCGATCGACATCCGGTCGTCGGGAGGAGCGCCAAAGGATACTGCTAGTACGCTCCTTGTAGAGGGCCCAGTACGTTCCATTGGCAGCTCAACTGGTTGTGGAGTGCAAGAGGTGCGATGGTCCCAACCTGCCTGACTGCCGCCATGACGAGAACTAGATCGAGGCAGAGGCAACGGAGCTTCGCCCCTTTGAGGAAACGGAGCTTGGCCCGCGACGCCGAGATGATCACCTTCCCGCAATGAGAACATGACTCATCCACAAACGCTACCTCAGCGTGCTAAATGCCCAGGCACGTGAGGCAGCGATCGTGACCATCACCCAGCGCCAGGTAACGACCGCATCCAGAA
>NW_015542406.1:530615-569519 GCF_001515605.1 Sinocyclocheilus anshuiensis | reverse complement strand
GTCTCTCTAAGCGAGATCCCAATTCGTCGGTCATCCGACGTGACGTCGAGAGTGACCGACTGAAAGGGAACAAAAATTACTATACAATAATTAAAACAATACTTAATTTAATTTATTGTTAAGTCGATTAATTAAGAAATTCCACATTTGTCCTTTTTGTCAATTACAATTATTTTAAGTGAGCTAAATTAAGATAATTAGAGGTAAGCAGGCAACAAACCCTTCAAATGAGTGAATATTGGGGTGCTTAACTCAGCCCATCATGGGGGCCTTTATGTGCTGTGGGTGACAGCTAACTGTGAGAGAAACCTTCTAAGTCCATTTCTTTTCTGTTTCTTTCTTTCCTCTTTTCTCATTGGAGTAAAGCCGCCAATAGGGCGATTGGTAAAATCCCCTTCAAAATGAGCTGGCTCCCACCCAGTACGATTAGCTTCTTATAGCGCACTTTCATATCAAGGCATACACACACATATGGATTCACAGACACTAAAAAAATATTTTTGTTTGTGTGTGTTTTAAAACTGATTAAAATTTTACATTTGCAATGGATAAAAATGTAATCAAATTATTGATATATACTGCAATTCATAATTTGAATATAATCAAAACAGAAAAAAGACAGTTCAAAGACTTTATACTGTGGCAGACAAGTATGGAAGCCTGTTTCTGACATGGAATAAAAAAATAAGATAGGAATTGTGACTTTTACCTCACAATTCAGACTTTTTATTTTTCTGTTCTGATTTCAATTCTGAGATAAAAAAGTCTGAAATGTGAGATAAACTCAGAATCTTTAAGACATAAACTTCTTCCAATCTTCCAATTCAGAGTTTATATGTTACAATTCTGACATTTTTTTCTCAATCTTTCTTTCTTTCTTTCTTTCTTTCTTTCTTTCTCCTGAATTCTGAGTTTACATCTTGCAATTATTTTTTTTTATAGTAAAAATGGTAGTTTATATCTTAATGTTATAGTTTATATCTAGTTTATATACAAGTTTATATCTCAAAATTCTTGTCTCCCAAAATCGCCACTTTATATCTCGCAACTCAGATTTTTCCCTCTCAGAATTATGAGAAAAAAAAGTCTAAATTGTGAGAAAAAAAGTTGTTATTACCTTTTTTATCCCAAGGCAGAAACTAGCATCCATATGAATAATGAGTTAAGTACACAAGATAACATGTAAATATTTAGATAATAATAATAATAATAATAATAATAATAATTTTAAGTTATTTCTGAGCAAGCATTTGCAAAATGGATAATATAACAAGAAATATGGGCAATAGCAAGACATTTGCATTGTAGTGGAATTATTTTAACCCTTCATTCACTAATTGAAATTAGAGCTTGTGCAGCTTCAATCAAACACACAGAACTGATGATCCAGGAAACAGAGCTTGAAATATGCAAAGTCAGAATATAAAGTGTCATGTAGAGGCCTGTCCTGTTTCCCACATTTCCCCAAGAGAGTCATACCCACATGACGCCAACAACACTCAACTAGACTTTCGTGTTTTTTTTTAAACCCCATTTGGATGTAATCATTCATAATTACATTTCCGTACCACTTTTTGTTTTTTATTTTTGACTTTGTCTCAAAGTAAATAAAAAAATGACTGGTGATCTTTGAAAAGTATCCTTTCACTTGCTTTGTGAACAGCCAAAGCAAAGCAAACAAATGCTTTTTTCCTCTGAGAGCCCTTTAGCTGATTTCTTGCAGAGCATGAAGTTTCCTGCAATTGATAAGAAAGATTCCCTTTTTTGGGGGGGGGGGGGACTTGACCCTCTTCACCCGCATGGAAAATAATGCTGACAAATTGAGGTTTCATTTAGAGTCATATGTTTGTGTAAGTTAAGACCTGTAAGCTCAAACGATTTGACTTCATTAAAGTTTAGGCAAAACAAATAAAGACAAGTAATAAAATAAATATGAATGCTGTACTACGGCCAGTCATAGATGGATAGATCATAGACATAGTTCATCAAAAAATAAAAAAAATGTCCTATTATTTACTCAACCTCATGTCATTTCAAACCTGTATTACTTTCTTTCAAGGAACACGAAAGAAGATATTCTGCACTGGTCGCTTTTAAAATGGTGAGATGGTAACACTTTAGTTTAGGGACCAATTCTCACTATTAACTAGTTGCTTATTAGCATGTCTGTTATCAACATATTGGCTGTTTATTAGTACTTATAAAGAACATATTCTGCATGACCATATTCTAAATCCCTAATCCTACCAATACCTAAACTTAACAACTACCTTACTAACTATTAATGGGCAGCAAATTAGTTGTTTATTGAGGCAAAAGTCATAGTTAATGGTTTGTTAATAGTGAGAATTTGGCCTTAAAATAAAGTCTGACTTTTTTTTTCTTCACAAAAGATATAAAAGCACTAAAAAATGTCATTATATAATTATATATAAAAGTTGCATTCTATCTATCTATCTATCTATCTATCTATCTATCTATTATATTTTTGGACATGGATGTATTCAATGACTTTACAAAATCTGACTGAATCAAACTGAATAACAACGTATATTTCTTTTCAAAGCTATCATAAACCTGGAATATATTTGTCATTTTTATGATATTGCTTTTACCTCTTTTTTGAAGCTTGAAAGCTTCAATCCCTATTCATTGGAGCTGCAATGAAAACAGCTACCAGTACATTATTCAAAGTTTCCCCCTTTGTTCTCCACCGAGGAAAGAAAGTCAAACAGGTCTGGAACGACACGAGAGTGAGTAAATGAGAACGAGAGACTGAATTTACATTCGTAGGTGAACTCTCCCTTTAACCTCGAAATAGCGGGAGAAAGAGATGGCACTGTGGAAGAGAGAGATGTACACGAGAAGGAGCGAGAGAAACAAGTGGAGGAATGCTTTTAAGTTTTGTACACATTCTCTGTCTAGCCCTGTTCGCTCTCTCAGCCCACACTTTAGACTCTTTTATGTTACACGATCACTGAATTTGAGCTCAGGAGAAGGCAATAGGTCCCTGGGTGAGAAAGCCCCAAACAAGCTATAGACCAGATGTATGATGTTATATGGTCAAACTGGCAAATACAAAAGGAGCAAAAACAAAAGGCATGAATTAAGGGAGAGGATTTCAAAAGTGTGTTTTCAAAACAGCCCAGCTGAGAGCTCAGATGCCTCTCCTCCCTCCTCTCTCTCTCTCTCTCCTTCTGCGTCTCTGCTCTCGCTCCCTTATATTCTCTCACTACCCCCCGAGACTAAATGCTTAAAAGGGGGAGGGAAAAAAGAATAGAATAGAGACCATTTTTGCTAATTAGTCGAGGACTTAGCAGGCGCAGGATATGCCGCCGTAGTTTTTCATGTGCTGTCCACGGGCCGTCGCCCAGCCTGTGAAGTCGAGCCTGTGTGGTTAAGAGCTGAAGAAAAGGGAAGGCCTTTTACACACAAACGCCTCAGTGGAGCTCCTGAACGGGGGTACCGCCACGGAGCAGAAAATGGAGACTAACCATTAGGATCTCAGGCTTCAGAAAAAGGCTAAATAAGAAGTGTAAATGTCTCCCACCCCCCACCTCAAGCCCAAGACAAACTCTCACCGGCAATGACGAGGAATGGGTCTAAGTCCAAGATAAACTGGGCCTTTTTTTCCAGCAGTCACAGTCAAATGATCACAGACATACCTCTACTCAGGGCTTTATGGTGTGGGAGTAGTGTGCCAACAGAGCCAACCGGCTTTACCGTGCCTAAAATGTGCGGGATTATTAGAAAAAAGAAAAGAAAAATGTTACTGCAATCATCATTTTATTGTTTTATCAATTTTAATGTTTTATTTACTTATTTATTGTATACATATAAATTGTTTTTGAGTGTGTGTTGTGTGTATATATATATATATATATATATATACACACACGCATACACACACCTCACACACACACTCAAATACAATTAATACACTCACACACACACACATATATAAATATAAATAAGAAGTGTAAATGTCTCCCACCCCCCACCTCAAGCCCAAGACAAACTCTCACCGGCAATGACGAGGAATGGGTCTAAGTCCAAGATAAACTGGGCCTTTTTTTCCAGCAGTCACAGTCAAATGATTACAGACATACCTCTACTCAGGGCTTTATGGTGTGGGAGTAGTGTGCCAACAGAGCCAACCGGCTTTACCGTGCCTAAAATGTGCGGGATTATTAGAAAAAAGAAAAGAAAAATGTTACTGCAATCATCATTTTATTGTTTTATCAATTTTAATGTTTTATTTACTTATTTATTGTATACATATAAATTGTTTTTGAGTGTGTGTTGTGTGTATATATATATATATATATATATACACACACGCATACACACACCTCACACACACACTCAAATACAATTAATACACTCACACACACACACATATATAAATATATATATATATATATATATATATATATACATACATACAATAAATTACTAATTTATACAAATAAATACAATAAATAAAGTCACACTTTATTTTGATGTCCAATTCTCGCTATTAATAAACCATAAACTACGACTTTGCCTCAATAAACTCCTAATTTGCTGCTCATTAATAGCAGTTAGTTAGAAAGGTAGTTGTTAAATTTAGGTATTGGGTAGGATTAGGGATGTAGAATATGTTCATGCAGAATATGTGCTTTATAAGTACTAATAAACAGCCAATATGTTATTCATAGGCTTGCTAATAAGCAACTAGCTAATAGTGAGAATCGGTAACGCTTTAATATAGGGACCAATTCTCACTATTAACTAGTGGTGTAATATACATATAATTCTGAAAGAAGTTTAATAATAATAAAGACAAATTAATTTAATAATTAAAATGGTACTCTTTTAGTGTCACAAGAAAAACAACTGTGCAAAATCAGTTAAAGATTACAGTAAAGAAACACTCTTTAAAATGTAAAAAAAAAAAAAAACAATATTGCACATTTCTCTGTGTTTTTCCTTCTATAAAATGCGGATTAAACAAATTTAGTTTTTCTACAGTCCTTTTGATAGTTTATTTTAAACTGATTAATAGAAGGTGCATTTTAACTGTGTAAAACAAACTCCAAAACACAACCCCAGGCTTTAAGCCTGAAATGAAACTAAAGAACAAATGTTTTCTGACAATAAATTATTCATCCTACACTTTCCTTCGAACAATATGTTTATCAGCAAAACAGTTTGTCATTAGCAAACATCAGAGATAACACTTTCTGGTTTGATTTCTCTGGTCAAAAGTTCAACTGTGTCTTTGAAAAATAAAAGAAACCATTTATTGTGCCCTTCTAAATCTGTCAACTTTCAACATAACTTTGTTTGTAATAGAATTTGCCTTTTACCCTCTGATGAAAGACCTCTTTTATTTGTTTAACATTTTGGATCCATTACATTTGAGCCTAAAATAAAAGGAAAGTCCAAAAGATTTGATGAATTTCAGGCCGAGTTTGATATCTTGCTCAAACATTATCCATCTGCGGTCGTTAAAATTGTGTAGTCATTTTGCAACGCTTTCCCTTCAGAATGTTTTGTATTCTAGAATCATTTAGACTATAATTAAGTCTGCATTCATTTAAACACATATTTGTAAAGATCTGACCTGCTGAATGAGACCATTACAGAAAGAGCTCATAATAAAATATTTTTCTTCTATTTATATTTGTAATCCATTTTACCCTGTTACCCTGTTGAAAAAAGAAAAAAAAAAAGTCATCAGACTCCCACTCATTCTGAATTCATAAAAAGGGGGAAAGCAAAGTTCAGGGCATTAAATTGATTTATATTTTGGAAACCGTCAGGTCAATTACAAGGCTGTCCTTAAAATATGTGTTAATAATCACAGTGTGTAATATATGCAGAGAGATGGCAGACAGCATTCCAGTCTAAAACCTCTGAATACTCCTACAGTATTTCATGTCATCTATCAGAGAGACTTAGAAAGGATGTTGAATAGCAGATCCTTAGAGGCCATAGTCTACATAGAGACAGCAGCGCATGAAGCCTTAACAAGCAATCAGTCAGATGTGACACTAGCGAGAGCTTTTCCTGGCAGGAGAGGAGAAAAGAGTGGGAGAGAGGGAAGACGGAGGGGGTGAACGGCCGCAGCGTTTCCTTTAGTTTGGGAAAGTGAGGACAGGAAGTGAGGGGTGAGGAAGAGAGATCATGAAAGCCAAGGTTCAGTGATCACCAGCAAAAAAGGTCACAATGTCTGTAACCACTAACAACAACAACAACAAGGCTATCTTAATTTTTAGCTCTTGAAAACGGCGTTATCTTGTACCTGGTGTAGTCAACAAAAAATAAATACATTTAAACTTAAATAACTAAATACAACTAAATAACTTCATAACTGAATAAAAATAAGTAAAGACTGTGACCATGTCTACAAAAGTAAGTCCTTATTTGTATTTTTGTCTAATCATTTGTAAGTCCCTTTGAACAAAAGAGTCTGCAAATTAAAATAAAATAATATATATGTATATTGATAATTATGATATAATTATCATAACTGATAATTATGGAGACTGCTAAATAAAATAAAATATACAATTAAATTATAAAATAAAACAATAAAATTTAATTATTTGTTTATCACGTTGTATAAAGGACTGTGATAAAATAAAATAAAATAAAATAAAATAAAATAAAATAAAATAAAATAAAATAAAATAAAATAAAATAAAATAAAATAAAATAAAATAATGCTGTTGCTGTATGTTAGTTATCATTAGAAATGTCATATGGGACACCCTTAAATAAACACATACTAAATATCTTTAGACTTCACAAGAGTTTGGTTTTCTTTCTTTTGTAGTCACTGTATATCAGAGAAGTATGACACCCTTTCTATTAAACCAAGGGCACCAGAGAGATTCCTCACGCTCACTACGGCCCCATAAATGTCCAGGATCAAAATGGAAGCAATGCCATATGTCAGTTATATGGCGCTATAACAGGTTTTAAGAAGTGAAGTAATAGAGCCATTCACCTGATTCTGACAAATGGCAAAGGCGAAAAATCTCACATTTTATTTAGTAATGAAGCCTCTATTATTTTGTTGCGTACGTTTCCCCCACCTAATTTATATACCTGGCCACGGAATTCAAAAAACGATCGGGAACAGAAAGGTGTGATGTGTTGTAAGTGAGGGAGAGCGACAGACGGAGAAAGACAGCGTGAGACGCAGACGGAGACGGAGACGGAGGCCTTTCCGTGGAGTCTTGCCACATTTCCTTGTTTTTCGTGTTTCCCATGAGATGAGACAAGACAGGAAGCCAGTGAAGAAGTGCCAGGAAATATAGTGGTGCTAAGTCAGCCTCTGATTAAAATTCACACCACTAATGGGCTACAGGACAAAGGATGCACGTTCCAAACATTGCGTTCCAAACATTGCTGATGGCCCCGACGTTCTAAGAACCCGCTGAAAAGTCAGTGGCCTAATACATGCGTTTGCAACGTGTAGCTCTGTCACGTCCCTGAGAACATTCCTCTCACAGACTCATTTGCTAACAGAAGCCCCGCTGCTGTCATCAGGCAGACCCGTGTAGATGAGCGAGTGAAGCGCAGTGCTGTTGAAACAGGTAATCATGCTGGAGATGATGGTTGGAGAGCATAGTTCAGAAGGGCGTCTCTGAGGCAGACTGAGCGACAGAGTGAAAGCGCTGAGTAATCCTGTTGCATTAAAAGCAGACAGGCACCAATATCACACCACAATAGAACATGTACAAAAGAGAGAGAACATTCTAAACCGGCCACTTATGTCATCTCTCTGCAGCTGCCACTCACTGCTACACCGAGCGGCCAATCAAACGACAGCTGGCGTGATTGACAGCGAGTAATAGGGACTTTATCCCAATGATGATATTAACAAAGACTAGTGACTACTGTTGTTGTGGTTTGCTCGATTTATTTTCTTTTAAAAGGAGAGCTGATGGTGATACTTCTTGATCATTATTTTTTTTTTTAATTAGTTCGTATTATTATAATTATTATTGGGTAAATAAAATCATAAAATAATACAAAGTACTGGAATTATGCCGTGACCAAAAATGTTGAACAAATCAACTTTGTCTTGTATTTTAATCTTTGTCCACACTGTTTCTAGATTACAACCCAGCACTCTCAACCAACTTCATGAGATGCATAATGAAAGGTTTGTGTGTGTGTGTGTGTGTGTGTGTGTGTGTCTGTGTTTTAAACAAACGTTAAAAGAGTTTTCGTGCATGATGGACACTTGTTGGCTTCTTTTCCTTCACTATCTGGTCCAAACTGCACCACTTAAAATGTTGTTCATATATATATATATATATATATATATATATATATATATAAAACAAAAATACAAAAGATTACAAAAAAAACTACTAAATAATAATAAAAAATGAATGAAAAAATACTGAAAATACTGGGAAAATACTATGTGTGGTTGAGCAAGTGTCAAGTGAAAAGGCTCCACAAAGGGAACAATAAGGGAGACACCAGGAAACCTCAGAGCAGACGGTGTGTGTTCAACATCTATTTTCTTTGCTCTCAGACTGTAGCGTACCTCTGAGAACTCTCGATACATGTCACTAAGGAGCAGTTTGATGCACATCCAGCATAGCAGTATTTATTATTCAAACTATACACAAAATCTGTGCTTCATGGCTAGCAGCCGCTTTGGCAGCAGGAAACAATGAGTCTGTGTGCTGTGAAGGTGGACACTGGAACTGCAGTATAACTGCTCCCCCTGGTGTGCACTAATAGTAGCAGTCGGACGAGGGCACAGTTCACAGAGGGGAGTCTGTGAACCCAGCTGGCTCTAAGATGGCTGGGTGAAAGCTGGGAGACACTAATTCTGCTCAATGAATCCAATTAGAGTGTCTCACCCATTTGGAGGAATATGTGTCTGCTCTTCCATTATCCCACGGTTTCACACTGGACGTGCCAAAACGATTTGTTATTGTTCACGCGCTGTTATTTTTGTGATATTCTATTTTTTATTTTTTTAATGACAATGGTGCAAATTATTTGTTGCTTTGACAGGAATATAATCTCTTAAAAAATACATTTGCATGTGCATCATATTTATTTTAATATTTATTAATTTTACAAGCATTAACAATTGCTACCTTTCAGAAATGTGACTATATTCAAGGACTTTTAATTATAGTTTATTATTCTAATTTAAAATCAAATAAATAAATCATGCTTTTTTTTTTTATACCCCGCTTATCGAATCCTACACGAAACCTATCAGTTACATCCACTGCATACATGAACAGCAAAGGCCGTGAATCACATAAGACTGCCATTATGAGTCATTAGCGAGCCTTATGCTTTAAACCCCATTCAGGGACTGCAGGGAGAAGACTTAAATATGTCGAGCTGCTTGGTCCCCAAAGGGTTAAATGCACATGTGCGCTCTCCCTCTCTCTGTCTCTTTCAAACCCACATACTCACACACGCATGTACACACACCCTGCCATCTGAAAGCGCACCAGGCTGGCTGTGCATACAGATGCACTCATCATAATTCATTTAAGCCCATAATTCTCAGCAGGCTAATGCCCCACAAAAGACCCTCAACATCCTTAAAGAGTTAAATCATCACTTTAGGGAAGGAACAGAGGATTGGAGAGGGAGAGAGGTTGTGTGTGTGTGTGCTGTAATTTTTCAAGGATGACTGGAAGTGCTTGGACCAGTCCCTTCAGTCAAGTATGTTGCCATGCAAGGGATTAGAGTGTGTGAAGCTCCAGGTCTTGACCTGCAAGCCTGGAAGCCAGGCTGTAACCTGACCCCATACCAGGTGTATGCCTTCGGGTCAAGAGGTTGGGAAAGCACGCAACTAAAGACAGCTCCTCCATAAAACCCCATACTGCTCCAATTAAATGTATTCCAACCATTTCAAAACACCAGGCGTGAGCTCTGTAAACTTAAGATCTAGCGTAACCGCGCATTAAATGCTTCTATTGCACAAGTTCGCCGAAAACCCCCAAAGGTCACGGATATATGACCGTAAAGGCGAATGGAGAATAAATTAAATGCCAACGTTAAACGTTCTCGAAGAAAAGAAGCAAGACTTTGCTTTTACTTTCAAAATAATTTACTGCGCCTTTAAAAAGCTCCGTCATCTGCAGCCAGAGACCCATAGCTGTCGCGAGAGTCGATCATTTACCCAGAGATCTCTTAAGTGTTAGGTGCTAATGGGAGGGAGCTGTGCAAAACAGAATGCGATGACTTACAGTACATCTCACACTACGTCTTATTTAGAAGTGGAGGTTCAGGGGGGAGGGAGGCCAGTATCATATCATAACACATTAAGCCAACTGCAGCAATTTAATTAATCTACATGAGCAGTAGTGTATGGTGACGGGAGATCTCAAAACACTGAAATACTGCAGGTCACAAATATAAGGCAGCTACTGCACGCTTAAGACAGCAAGAACAACCACGATTAGCTTAAAAAAAAAAAAAAAACGATTAGCTTAAAAAAAAATAAAGCAGCTTGCAGAGATATTGTAACAAATTAGTCCACTGAAGGCGAGCGTAGTGAGAACCCAAGTGCAGTTTTATTTACAGGTGATCCAAACTCCAAACATAATCCAAACAAGATACACAGACTTGACTTGACTTGACGAGGCATGAACAGATTTGACGAGACACAAACAGACTAGACTCACCAACAGCGGGTTACAACCAATACACGACCAAGAACAATGACAACATCATGGCTACTTATAACAGACAAGGAGGGTCACATGACAAGAACAAACCAATGGGAAACAAGACACATGACTAAGACAACCAATCAGAACATGGCAATCACATGACTAGACAATAACCAATGAGAGCATGACACATACACAAGGCAGAGAGACATGAGGCAAGGGCAGCATGACACTAACAGCAGGAATCAATTACAAAATAAAAGACATGGAAAACAGGAACATGAAACAAAACCCAAACACCAAACTCCACATTACAGATATACCCTTATTGGACATGTCTTGTAGTTATAAATAAATGAATGAATGAATAAATATTTTTGGATAATAGTGGATGTGTGTATGATTTATTTATTTATTTACCATTTAAATCATTTGAAATATTTTGATCAAATTTGCTCAATTAATTATTTTAACTCAAACTCTTATAATAATGATTTATAAAAAAAATAAAAAAAAGAATAAATAAAATAAATATTACATTATAAAAATGCAAAATATCCTCTAGATAAGTGGTTCTCAACAAGGGGGCCGAGGCCCACTAGACGGAAAACCTTAAGAGGGCAAGATGTCTTAAAATATATTAATTATTTACATTTTGTTACCTAATACACATAATTACATTAAATTAACAAAATAAACGTAATTAACTAAATAAATAAATTAAAATACAAAAATCAAATAAAACAATAAATAAAACAAAAAAAAATTAATAAAATAAAACAATAAAAAACATTTTGTACAACATTATTACAACAGAAGTGCCGAAGGTACAGGAGGGTCTTTTTCTTGGTCAAAGGGGGACCTTACAAAAGGTTGAGAACCACTAGACTCACTGACAAACGGAAACTGTGTTTTTGTGCATCAGATCTTACCTTGGACAATCATTTTGGATTTCAAAATATTTTGAAAGAGCTGACAATTCAGAGCAAATTCCACACCAGTCTAGAGAATCAATCCAGTAATAAGAAGAAAAAAAATCACCATTGCAGGTCAATAATAGCCCTCAGTGAACTACAAAAAAAAGGAAACATTTTGTTTTTGTACCTTTCTGCAAACTGAATCATTATTAATAGCAATCAATTTCAGTATTATAAATGCAGCAGATTAATACAAAATCAGCATGAACATTTTGCTCTGTTTCGAGGTGGCAGAGCCCTCAAAGGTGCCAACATGACTTCAACCCGCAAGGACAATACTACAGTCACACACTTTGCTCTTCGCTCCATAATACTGACACCTTTTGCAGATGCCTTATGACAGCATACAGAGAGCACCGGTGTCATAACGTAACATACCGCAAGCTAATCTGCCCGGCCCTCTCCAGCTACGGAGGGTTAATTGCAGAAGCTTGCCCCCCGTTCACTGTGTTTGGATAGGTGCTTCTCGTTGCAAACAGACAACCCTTTGTGTCGCTTCACTTTAATCTGTGACTTCATTAGGGAAGGAAATGGGAGTAAATACAAAAAGCCATTGTCTTTCTTTAGGGAGGGAGACCACAATGCTAGCTTGAGATGTTGTGTAACTATCTTGTCTGTAATATTCATTACACACCTGGGTCTCGGCCTATTGGTCTCAATTATGCCACGGAGAGCGACGGAAAAGGAATGTGTGAATGTATGCCAGTAAAATACACAATGTCCCAACTTGAGTTGTGCTCTCTAATTTCTCATGGAACGTCTATTAATATTCCTTTCTGTTTTCGGAGATGTACGTGTCAAAGCTCAGCATAGTCTCAACAATAAACTCGCACATGCAGGCTGGGAAAGGCTAGTTTTAGAAAGAACTGGGCATGGATTATAAACAAATACGATACTTTTGTTTCTTGCGTCGGGAAAAGCTGTGGCAACACAGTCATAATAGTTATGCTAACTCAATGTGTTATTGCCAAACTGCTTGCATGAAACAAAATAGTTCTTGCTAATCAAAAATCATGGCATATTTCAAATACCTATTGAATGAAAAAGCAATCAGTGAAGTGCACATGGGGACCATTTTGGCCAAACAATTATTATTAACACACTGAAAATGACTTTTGGCAGAGAGAAAAAGTGCCTGAAAGTATGGCCAATGATGTTTACTAAGATAATCAATCAGAAATAGCAACAACATTTGCATTTAATTACCGAATTCAGCCATGTATATTGATTAAAAAGGTTAAACTAGACATCAGGGTGTTGTAAAAGTACAATCATTGCTATTCAAATCATCATCTTAATTATGCATAATTCACAGTTATTTCTAAAGTAAGTGCAAGTTTGAGATAACATAATTATAAATATACTGTGAGAATAAACATAAATTACTGGCATCCGTACATGAATTTATATATATATTTTAGTGCTGTCAAGCGATTAACCACGATTAATAACATCCAAACTAAAAGTTTGTGTTTACATAATATATGTGTCTGTGTACTGTGTATATTTATTATGTATATATAAATACACACACACACACAGTATATATATATTAAAAAAAATATTTACATGTATTTACATATATGTTTATATTCATATAATTTATATTATATATAAATATATTTAATATACAAACATACCATATTTTTCTTAAATATATACATGCATTTGTGTGTATTTATATATACATAATAAATACACACACACATATAGTACGTAAACAAAAACTTTTATTTTGGATGCGATTAATTGTGAGTAATCGTTTGACAGCACTAATAAATGTATATATATATAATATATATATATATGATGTGCACTTGGGGGCAATTTTGGCCAAACACTTCATTTAAATAAACATTTTGGCAGAATGCAAAAGCATCTGAAAGTACTATGGTGATGTGATGTTTACTAAGATAATCCATTAGAAATAGCTGCAAAATGATAATTAAACAGCCTAATGCTGCCATGTATATAGATAAAAAAGGTTAAAAGAGACATCAGGCTGTTGTAACCGTACAATTGTTGCCATTCAAATTCATCATCTGCTTCTTGCTCCATCAATGTCCCTCTCAGTCCCCTCCTGTTTCCTCTCGTTTGCTCTCCCCTCGCATTCTCTCCTTCTTAGTGAAATGAATTCCATAGCGCGCTTGCCAAATGACCCGTGACCATGGGCGGACAAGGTTACCACTGCTGACTTTTACTGCCTCTCTGGTCTCCTCTCTGCACAAGCCCTCTGCCTGCCTGAAATACAAAGGCGGATACCAATAATAATGAAAAACAGCAAGATGGGGAAAGATGAAGAAAAAAAAAAAGAAATGCACAGGACAAAGCTGCTGCTGCTCTGCTACCCCCAAGGCCAGACCTGACAAAAACATCAGTATGATGACAGCAAAATATGTGAGGAGAATTATAAAAAAGAAAAAAAAAGAATCGTGGGAGGAGTTAAAACGTGACAATACAACATAAAGAAGCAAGGCCATAAATACCGATTTTAGAACCGATCAAAACAAGGTTTTCATTTTTACAATTGGTACCTTCATATCTTGAATAATTGGTTAAATCCTTGGAAATAAAAAGTTGTAGAGTGAAAAATAGTCTATATTGTAGTAGTATAGTGGCCTTGGTTCTAAACAGCACGCTTGTGTTTACAGTGAGGATTTATGCTGGATTCTGTGTTCACGCTTGTTCATTGTTCTCCGGCAAATAACTCAAAGTACAGCCATCGATCAGAAAGATGCTATATAGTCCTAACCCAGGCCGTGGCATCAAACAGCTAATGAGAGGACTGGCTCACAGATGTCTTCTATCTGAAAGACGTATAATAAGGTTAGCAGCTCAGTAACAGAGGTGGCATTATCACCCTCATCCCTAATAGTAAGATATGTATTTAACAGATGGAACATAACCATTTGAAAAGATGTGTTTCAGTCCAAAACTCTGGAACATAAGGTGCAGGCTTTTACAAGAATAATATGCCTTCAAAAACGGTTGTGTGCATGTGGATAGCTGTGAGAAAAATCTAGAAGTATACAGACTATACTGTCAAAAAATCTATCTATCTATCTATCTATCTATCTATCTATGCTTAGATCGCAGTAGGCTGTCACTGGTTTGATCTCTGTCAGCTGAGTCTTTGAGAGGAGTTCACAGGGTCCTCAGTGGTCTAAGAAACAATCAGCCTGGACTTCTCTTTGTCTCTCTTTTCCGTTCAGTGTCCACTCTGCACTGCCTACACTCTGATATATATATTAGTGCTGGGCAACGATTAAAATGTTTAATCGCAATTAATAGCATGATTTTCTGCGTTTCATCACATTGTTATGCACAAAAATTTAATAATGAATTCAAAAGTAGTGTATTGCGTACTTTTTTCATTTAAAAGTACTGCTATATGAATAAAAGTGTACTGCTATATGAACAAAAAAACATTTGGCTTGCAAACACTTTAAACAAATAAGGTGCTTTTTTTACAGCAGTATTCCTTTTACATAGTAGCAGTTAAAATATTTATTGTAAATCTCAACTTATAACATTAATGTAATCAAATTAAATATAAAACCAAAGCTATTTGTCACTGCCGGTTTTATAGAAAATATTTTATAGTTTGTTACAGAAATAAGAGTCCAGAGCCTCGATCATAACATTATAACAGGAGCCTTCCGAGTAGAGACCTGCACTATCGCGGGACCCAACACAGCAGAGTGCGGCGCGGTGTGTGCGGGATGCGGGAGAATAAGAATGTACTCACACTAGGCAATCTTAATCGTGCCCGAGCGCGTTTGACCCCCAAAGCCTGGTTCGTTTGACTAGTGTGATCGCTCCGGTTCGTTTAGCCCTCCCTCGCTCGGTTGGAAGAGGTGGGCCAGAGCACGGTTCAGTTGGGCTGATGGGCTCATGACGCCCATCCCAAGCCAGTACTGTAGTGTGATCGCTCCGGTTCGTTTAGCCATCCCTGGCTCGGTTGGAAGAGGTGGGCCGGAGCGCGGTTCAGTTGGGCTCGGGCGCGGTGCGCATGTAGTGTCGCAGCGCTGAACTTCTGATACGTGCAGCATGATTGCGTGAACATTTCTGAGCAGCAACAGTGATAGATCTGAAAAGCAATATATTGTGAGAGGGTCATGTGTTACCGCATCCCAAACGACTCAAAATAATAAACCACAAAGTTAACAAAACGATGCACTTCACTGTGCTGAGCGAGAGTGCTTCTCTACTGTCTTCACGTGCTATCGGAAACTTCCTGTTTCCCACTTATGAAGTCGTGATTACGAGCACGTTGCATTCTTTTCTGTTAAAAATAACAGTGAACAGTGGTTTGTGAATTTTGACGTTTAGCCTAAATAATTTTATCGGGAGTGTTCATGTAAGCAATGCTGCAGTCTTAGGCCCACCCCAAATGCTCTCATTGGTTGAGACACATGATGACGCCCATACCAAGAAAGTACTGATCAACATCCCACCCCTCCTGTGACCCATGGTTTGTCTGTGTGTATTCAGAGCCAGTGAGCAACGGACTTTCATAATAATAAAAAGAACTGCGTTAATGCGCGATAAAATAACTGTCAGTGTTAATCAATTAATGCGTTTACGCTATAACGCGTAAATTAAAGGGATAGTTTGCCCAAAAACAAAACTTTTTGCCATCATTTACTAACTCTGATGTCAATCTATATTACTTTTGTGGAATGTGTTTTTTTGGTCCATACAAAGGAAGATAATGATACAGTATATATTTTTACATTATTGATAAAGCAATTATAAGTATAAACAATGTCTATATACTTCTAACATTTATATATGTACTGTATATATATATATATATAGAGAGAGAGAGAGAGAGAGTGTAAACACACACACACACATATTTTCCATGTTTTATGGGGACTTCCCATAGACATAATTATTTTTATACTGTACAAAATATATTTTCTCTCCCCTAACCCCAAACGTACCTTTTCAAAAAACATCACTTAGTATGATTTATAAGCTCTTTTCCTCATGGGGACCAAAAAACAAAACAAAAATCCCTACAAGGTCAAAAATGACTAGTATTACTATCCTTGTGGGTACATTTAGTCCCCATAATATAAGGAATACCGGACACACACACACACACACACACACACACTTCTGCGTTGAACAATTAGCTCACCAAACAATGAAAATTCTGTCAAGGTAAGTAACTAAAGAAATAATGAAGAACTTGTAGATCAGAGCAGGTCTAGTAGGCCACTCTGTGAATTTAACACTGGTAAAAGTGAATTGTTCAGCAGATAGAGTGCACTGCCACAATCCTCTACCTCTGAAAAAGACAGAAGAAAAAAAATGTGAAAAGTGCAATAGTTTGTATGTGTGTGTGAAACAGACTCTGCAGTCTGCTCTCTTAGCCTTGCGCTTTATGTAAACACGGAGGAGTAGAGTACTGGAGCTGAGCCTCTTTCATGTCTGTGCCTGCGGCGCTGCACTCTCTGCCGAGTGCTTACATTAAAACAGTGATAAGACTTTAGAGGCCCTCATCAGGCCGTAAGAGGTGTGTGCGGATAATACGCTCCACAGTAAGGTAATTATTATACCTGCGTCCAGCCTTTGGTTAGCACGCCTCAGCCTAAAAAAGGAAAGGAAACGTGAACTCCAAATACTCCTGCACCGCTTTCTCCTTTAACTTTTCTCACAAGTGTCACCAGAACACTTGACCAGTATAGACATCCGTGAGTGACGGCGCTGGAAGAGGACATGACTGTTAAATGTTTGTTCGTGCCGTTCCTGCCCGGCTGAGTTCTAAAGCGATCGTCTTGTTTCTCCTCGTATTATTCTCTATCTCTCTCAACTCGATTTCGCAGCGCTGATCTGATGGCTGAGTAGCCAACAATCACAGCTGTCAGATATCTCCGTCAGATCAGTTTTCGCCGCGGACTCAAACAGCAGCCCTCTGTGGTTTGGCTGGAAACTAACCCACAGCCTTAAAATTGAATGTACAGTGCATTACTAAAAATATGGGGACGGCACATTTGCTCGCTGTCCCAACTGTTTTTGTTAGGTTTCACTCAAGAAGATGGAAGTCCATTTAGAAGTAATGGGTTGTGACAGTATGGACAGAGTATGACATTATATGCCTGATGCCAGCTTCAATCATTCCATGCATGCAAGTTCCACAAAAATCACTTTTGCAGTCTCCGATGGATAATCACGTTTCAGACCGGAGAAGGGTGCCTATACCCATGAGATCATCATCAAGTTACTTCAAGATTGTCTGCTTTGACAAAGGCATTTGTGAAGTCATTTCAGATTAGCTATAGTGCCTAATGCAGGACATGGTCTTTCGTATTTGCTAGCCAAAAGAGCCGGTCCAATTCCAATATTTCTTTTGAGCTTCTTCTGAGACTTAACTTTTAAACTTCCTGTTGGATCCAGTGTGCAGCATCCTTATATGCTGATTTAAAGGTGGTGTTAACTTTTTTAGTGTTCAAATACTTTCTCCTGTCCCATCTTAAAATGCAGACACAAATCGAAAATCATTTGTAGGTTGATTCCCCCAAAAAGCATGAACACTATAGTGCAAACAAAACATTGATCTGCTTGTCTGGACATCCCGAACAAGCTCAATAAACACCCAAGTTGCTGCTTATTAATAGTAAGGTAGTTGTTAAGTTTAGGCATTGGGTAGGATTAAGGGACCTAAAATATGGTCATGCAAAATAAGGCATTAATATGTGCTTTATAAGTACCGTACTAATAAACAGCCAATATGCTAGTAATATGCATGCTAATGAGCGACTAGTTAATAGTGAATAGTGTTCCTTAATCTAAAGTTTTACCGTGACCATATACACATATATACATACACTACTGGGTAAGTAAGACTACTGTTACTGTTTATAATATTTCTTCCCCTTGGAATTCAATTGAATTTCATTCAAAACAATTCATAATGAAACAATTCGACTGAAACTCGACTGGCCTGCACAAAACGCAAACCTGAACACCTTTTAGGATAAATTGGAACGCCATCTTCAAAATGACTGATGCTTTTGTGTCTGAATGGAAGCAAATTTCCAAATCCATGTTCCAACATTTAGCAAAAAGTCTTCCTAGAAGAGTAGAAACTGTTAGAGCAGGAGGGATTTATGCTGAATATTTTGGTTCTATGAAGAACCCTTAACATCCATTGAACCTTTCAATTGATCAAAAGGTTCTTTACACCATGTCCTAACTACACGCGACACATGATAAAATGTATATTTTTCCATGTTAATCAGAGTTTTTGCCCTAACCAGCCACGACAACGCAACTACGACACGCAAAAGCTTCTATTTCTGCGACGTCGTGGCTGGAACAACAACATACAAACTATGACAATGATAATCTCAGATACTGATTATGTGCTCTATTTAATCTTAGAAGTGTCTGATGTGAGTTTGAATATCATATTGCGTGACATTTATAGCCATACTGAAAGCAACAATAGATAGTTTACCTCAGATCTTGAAAAAATGTAAATAAAAGCGTTAAAATAAAATGTACGGTAAGACTGTGAACTCAATGTGAACCAACAAATGTTTCCCATGACAAAGATGGTTTCAGTCACTCAGTATGTGATTTTAATAATGCTAAAAAGGACCAATAATTATGAATTAGATTACAAACTCGTCCATTTCATTGGGAGTGCATATCTGAGTGATTCTGTCGAGTCACTTTGTCGTGTCGCTTTTTAGTAGTTGTAGTTTTTAGCAGTTGTACAATAGGTTATGATGCTGACTAGCTACATAGCATTTCTTATCCACCAATAACTAGCAAACAACCAATGACTTAGAGTATCCATCTAGATAATCATCTGTGCAGCTCTTTTTTTGGTGTGCGCCACAGAATCGGCTGCACATCACATTTCACAAAACGCAAGATCTCTTTTAATTTCCACTTGATGGAAATGTCCAGCAGTCTATGCTACGACTGAGACCGTTTCCTGAGCTGCTAGTTCTGGTTATTTTTTTTGTCAGCATTAGATCGGAGTGTAATCTAGCAGCCACGAGCACTATGAGACCATGGGCATAATACAAAGATATCACTCCAGAGCCCCATCGGTCCTCCTCTTGTGTCAGCACTTGAGATCTCAATCTGCAACTTAAAGGGTCCTTCTCTCGCTTTCTTTGTGTCTAGCCAGAGAGGTTACATCAAGAGGGAGAAGGAGGGAGAGGGGGGGAAAGGATTGTTGTATTCGAGAGGGAGATGGAGAGAGAGAACAAGGCAGATAGGTGGAGAAAGGAGAGAAAGATGGGGGGTTGGTGTATGTGTGTGCATGCACATATGTGTGTCACTGTGTGTGTGTTCTTCTACAGACCCCCTGGGGAGAAGATCTTGTCATAGAGATCACAACAGACTGTCATGCACACAGCCAGAAGCTGGAGAACAACCCTAGCGAGAAGAACTCGAGACGAACGTAGGCCGGTTCTGCTCTGCGGCAGCCATCATTTGGGTTACAGAATAAAGGCGGCACTGAACAGCAACAACAGAGGATTAAGCGTAAGCCCTTTACGGCTGGAACACGACCACTCGGTCTGTCCGCCACAGCTGCCTACAGTCTGTGAGAGGCAGAAAATCCACCACACAACATTATGGTCAGTCTAAAACCCGTCGCTGATTCGTATGCCGACATACGATCACGGAAAGCTTTAGTACGTGAGAGTAATCTGCCATAGGACACATTTTGACGCAGGATATCTGATGTCCTTGTCTCTCCATATGTTTGATGTGAGCGGGGAGGGGTTGTTTTCTATCAGTACGAGCTAAACAGGATGCCGGGATGTTGACAGGAAAAAATAATGATGGTCACTCCTTTGATCTCCCACATATGTTCAAACTCTCTCGCAGTCTGGCTCTCATATCCCCCCACGCAGACAAAGGGAGAGAGTCGGCCGCCGAAAGCGACTGTGTCGACGTATAGGTCGCTTTCTTCTTTCGCTAGATGACGGAAAACACCAGACGCCGTGAGAAAACGTTCCCTGAAGGCAAAGCCAGAGGGGTCCTCGAAGGAGCGAAGCCACCTAGTCTATTAGTCTATTCAACGGTTCGTTCCCCCTTTTACTTTGTACCTGTCTGCTTATCTAGGGATGACAGCAAATTGCCATGGGTTTACATCACTCAATATGCAGAGCTGTCATCAAGGCTTCCATCACTGCTACTTAGCATATCGTCTAACAAAAGACCCTCCACACAGTGGGGATAGGTTTGTCACTTTTACTGCCCAACCATGCTATTATCATCTAATTTACAAAGACAAGATGATAATTACATGCAATTAGAATTATAAACCTGCCATAGTGTGTGCAGTAAGCCTCAGGTAATACTATAAAGAGGACTCTCATTGGCTCATACTGTGCCCCAAGTTTCTGCTAAAGCTTCAAATTACCATATTACATAACACTTTACAACTTTACTATATTATTACCTACAGGTAAAATAAGGGGCTTTACCATAGCTGTAGGTTGTGAGTAGCAGTTAGTTTTAAACGTACAGTAAATAGTGAGAAAAAGTTACATAGATTAAAGAATTTTAAATTGAAATGTAAAAATTAAATTGAAAGGAATGATCAATTAATACTCAATTTCTATACAAAAATAATTAAACTTTGTTAATTTATGGTTTTTTTTTAAGTAAATTGAAATTCTTTGGAAAATTGAAATTCTTGGTAAATTCTTCAAATTTAGGAAAAAACTATTCATTTTTTTAAATAAAATTAAACAAAAAAAACCATTTACTTATGTGGTTTATTTAACTTTAAATTATTGCACCTTTGTATCTAGGGTAAAAGAAAAAACAAAAAACAAAACAAAATAAAAACAAAAAAGGAAAAAAGAAAAACAAAAAACAAAAAGCTAAGCAAAAAAACAAAATGCAAAGCAAATAAAAAGAAAGCATGAGGAAAGACATTTAGAAGAGCCGCAGCTGTCTCATAAAAATACACATGATCTGTTGTATTCAATGTGAATAGAAATATGGCCCACCCACCACTACAGCAAAGCATAACAGGGGAATGTAGCTCCCAAGCCTTGGGACTGAAGGTCAACTGTACCTATTCATTCACTAAAGCATCATATAAGGAATTCTTCACAAATCAGTTCCTGATTTCATGGCAAATTTCCACCAAGGAGTACATCTGTACGGGGGATGTCAAGGCAGCCAGCGGGAGTGGGTTTTTCTGCATTAGGCCTGCTCATCAGTTTATCATTCATCAGTCAGTGGGGGACAGCAGAGGGTGGAGGACCCAAATCCCTAATTCTCTGCAGCCGTACCTTCCTTTGTAGGACCCAGGATTAACGAGGGGCCCTGAAAGAACCTGACAAGTTTAAAGCTGGGGATGAGAGAAGGGTGAAAGGCAGCACAGATCAGGACAGAGATACCATTAGAGACCCCCATAAATCAAGCCATCCTTAAGGTAGAGGTACTGCGGTTTAAAGACCAGCTGTTCTTTTTAACCTCCACCTTTATTTCCAGCCCCATCCACTTCGGTTATGTACGACCGGAGGCAACGGAGTCATATCCCCCCTCCCTAACGCTTCCTGACAAACTCTGAGCAGTGTGGACATGGGGATTGTCTCCTAATGAGATCAAGCTTCTCTGAGAAAGGTGGTTCTTATAGATTCGGACTTTATTGAAAAAGATCTCAAGCTCTTGTTGCTCTGGGCAAGATTTCTTAAAAATGGAAGACAGGCAGAATGACAAAAACAACTACAGAAACATTAAGAAACGTCAGTTGAATTTACTGACTTGGCGGCTCCAGTGTTCTCTAACCCCTCTGAAAAGGATAGCCTTGCGGCTGCCATGCCTCGCAGACCACTAATGATTGTGCTAGCTAAAATTTACAAGTGGAACCAGATTTTTAAGAGAAACATTGATGAGGCACAACACCTTGCATGGCTCATGAATCAGTCTCTTAGCTTTTTTCATTGCCTGGAAGATTTACTGGCACATTAGAAAAACTAGGGGAGTGACAGAATTAAGGAAGCAGGAATGTAAACGGACTCAGTTGGGAAATGTCAGTAGATTTACTTTATTAGTCTGCATCTAAAATGCAGGAATGATTTACATCTATTTCACTATGCTAGTTGAGTTTCCTCACTGGGTGGCCAGACACAAATTCTTCCACAAGTTGCCCACAATAAAGACCCATCTAGCCCCTAAGCGATAGCCATAAGCTGAAGATAACGGAAAGAGGGGAAATGACATTGATTTACTGGCCAAGTTTAATACTGTATTACTCCTGATCGACGGCTATCAAAAGATTATGACAGGTAAAGGATGATTCAGCAAACAGCCTTTAATCAAATTCTTTCACTCTCAGAAATAAGCTCTTGAGGACATTAGTCTGATCCAGTGAAGAGTGAGAACCTGGATGTCTTCCAGCAACCAGCTTTCTCTAAATTCGCATGGCGGGACGTTGTTCTTTAAAGGGCACAGGGGAGCGGTCTCTTTAAAATGAAAGGCTAGCAGCAGTGGAAGGGATGTACAAACTTTTTATCTCTAACAACAACAAGATGAAAATACATTTCCGCACTCAGAACAAACCACCAAACTATCTGGCAAAGTTTCCTGAAGTTTGGTTTCTGCAGTGGACCCAAGCATCCTGAAGTCATCAATTCTGCAGATGTAACCGATGCAGATGTTGTACTGCTAACCTCCAAGCCTAAGATCTGGGTTTGATATGCTCACAGGACACAGAGAAAGCAGCTTTACAAGCCTTAACGCATGTACAGTAGGCGATTGTATTAGATACAATGGTAACAATTTATAATAAGATGCAATACACTAACTCTCTTTAGTTAATGCGTTAGTATCATGAACTAACAATGATATAAAAAAAAAATAGAATTTAGTATAGGTTAAATGTAATTTATAATTATACAACTGTGAGACATTAATTCACAACTTAAAATGTTAATAATGTACAAAGTTTAACTAGATTCATACATTACATTTTAAATATAAACTCATTTTAAATATTAAAGTTATTAAATATTGTATTTATTCTGTAATATTTATCAGTAAAGCTATTAAAGTGTTGTTCAATAATAGTTCATGATACCCAATGCATTAATTAATGTAACAATTTATTATAAAGTGACACATAGTAAGCAAATTTTAATAATTGATATTACTAAGTACTAGTGTAATTACAATGTAACAACATTAACAAAATACAGTGTAATAATGTTCACAATTTAAATGTTATTCTAAAGTGGGTAACACTTTATTTTAAGGTATCCTTGTTACATGCTACATACTATTATAATAACAGTAAATTATGCATAATTGCATGCAACTAATCCTAAACCAATCCCTCACCCTAACCCTAACCCTATAGTAAGTACATGTATTTTATTAATATTACTCAGTACTTAAATGTATAATTACACTGTAACAATGACACCTTAAAATAAAGTGTAACCCTTTGTATTAGTGGCATAATTTAATATTCCATTAACTTTGTACAATATGAACAATTTCACAAAGATTTTGACTCAAACACAATTGGTAACATTTAAAAGAAACAGTGTAACTCGCAATTTGCTTACGCAATCAAATAAATTCAAATATATTCAAATTCGACCAGAATCTCCCTCTACAACCCCAACCCCACCAAACAAAGCATTGTTTGAAAGTGAAGTTGTAGAGGAAACATTTGTTATGACTCAGTCGTAATGATAATTTGTGGTTGTCACTTTACATTCCACAGACAAAGCACACCTTTTTCCCTTCACAAATCAAATTCGCTGATAAGAAGCAGTCACGTCTACTTGTCTAATGATCAACTCCTTCCATATTCTGAAGGCTTGAGAAGCAATGAATTCTGAGTTTGAAATGAACTCTGTAAGGTCATGACACAGGATGAAGGGGAAATGGTAATGACAAACAAAGGTCTCAGCACTCCATCGCCCGGCCTGCTGCCGGGGAGGGCCACACTCCAACTCCTGACTCCTCTGGGAGATAAGCGGGATTCTCCAGGCCTTCCCAAACCTGGCAACTTCCCGTAGACACCTCTCTTCTCTTCTCCTTCCCTGATGTTATCAGGGGCCAGGACCCACTGTGGCTCTTTGTGGCTCACAGCCCCAGTTTCCGTCCGCACACGTGTGTGTCACATTATCTGTCAAGAGGCCAGATGCCATTTCCTGCATATTGGAAGAGGTGGGTAGGGGACAGGAAAGGGAAGGAGCACACAGACTGACATCCAGGGAGGGACGAACAGAGAGATTGTGTTTAGTGAATGTTTCTCGGCCCAGGATTTCTTATCAAAAATTGGCTCCACTGGACGGGTAACCCCTCACTTGAGTCTTCTGAACAATGCAAGAAGGTTCAAAGGCCTGTTTGTAAGCATACAATTTATACAGGTTGTACAGATTGAAGTTGTCATGAACACAGCTAGCGCTTTAAAATACAACTACATTTTTGAATATTATTATGAAAGCCAGTTTTAATTTCAGAGAAAAAAAAAGTAACAGTGAGATTAATATATCGTGAGAAATAAGCCACAATTATGAGAAACAAAATTGCAGACATAACGGAGATGTAAAATCACGTTGCACATTCAAATTTGCAATTGTGAGGAAAAAGTTGCAAACACAACAAATTTCATAAATGTTGTAGTTGTGAGATACAGTATAAATCATATTATAACATAATATATACAGTGTGTATATATACAGTGGGTACTTAGGACCATGTAATATTTCAGTTTTTCTTTTTTAATAAATCTGCAAAAATGTCAACAATTCTGTGTTTTTCTGTCAATATGGGGTGCTGTGTGTACATTAATGAGGAAAAAAAATTAACTTAAATGATTTTAGCAAATGGCTGCAATATAACAAAGAGTGAAAAATTTAAGGGGGTCTGAATACTTTCCGTACCCACTGTATATATATATATATATAGCAAATATGGGGGGAAAACACAATTGTGATATTAGGGGATATAATGTTGCAATTATGAGAATAAATATAATAATTGCGAGATATAGAGTCACAATTGTGAGATATATTATAAGTGATATTATAAGATATTGTCAGAAAAAGTCGCAAATAAAGCTCACAAAGTGTCACAATTACAACAAATGAAGCCATCATATGAGATTCAGAGATATAATGTTGCAAATATAAATTACATATAAAGTCACACAAAGATATAAAACCACAAATACGGGTTAAGTCATAATACATGAGAAAAAAACACAAACATGGAAAAAAAAAAGTTGCAATTATAATAATAGGGATTAAGAAAAATGTTGAGATATAAAGTCAAAATTATGTAATTCAGTATAAGTAGCATTGATATTAAGATATTAAGTCATATTGTGAGAAAAAATTACAAATGCAAAAAGTGTCGCAATTACAACAAATGAAGTCACTTTATGAGATTCAGAGATATAATGTTGCAAACTTGAGGAATGTTATAATTGTCAGAAACAGGATTCCATATATTATTTAAAAAAAATGCTGTACATATACATAAAAACAGCTATACTTCAATTTTTAAACCAATGAATTTTTTTTTTGCCACCCTCATTTGTGTGCTATCATAATGTGTAGTCTGTGACATACTCGTCATAACATCTTTGTCTATTTATTCATTTTCCATGAGTTGGCTAACACAAGTTCAAGGACCGCATGTCATCATATGTTAGTGTGGAAAAGTAATACAAAAACTGTCAAGAGTTCCCGAAAAACATTTCCCTAAATAGAGCCACATGTGCCGTGAGGCCATGGAAAACAAATGCAAACATAGTGTTCACAGTTTTACAGAAATATTCAACACTCTGTCCATTATGTGCAACTTAATGAGCCTTCTGAGCCACGACAGTTAGCTATACTTTGACCCCAATAAAAGAGCTATTTCACAGGAGGGAGAGAATGCATTTGCCCCCACCACTTGGCTACCATCTGAGTTACAGCTAGGCCATGATCCGACTCCATCCGCATCCTTGGATGGACTCAGGGGTCTGATTTCAATGGCTGCCTAAGCAGAGTTTGACTTCGAAGGCTTTGATCCTGGGGCAATGCTATGGCATTTGACTTCTGGTAAAGAAAAAAAAAAGCAGCATGTCAGACCTCCAGGGTCACTGGGATCACTTAGCGCTGCTGAAAATAACCAGTGGAGAGCGGCGATTTGGGGAATCTAAAAGAGGCCTGACATTAGCAGGTGCCCCGAGGTGGACTGGAGAGTGCTACAGAGCAGGTCATTGACCTTGGACCATGGAGAACTTTTTTTCCCAGAAAAACCTGGAGGCCTGACTTCATTTTGCAGCCAACACTTCCACTGATGTTTTGAAGCACCCTGTCGACCACTGCCAGCCCCTCCAAAAATACAGTTTTAAGTAAGAAATCTCTTATTTAAAGAAAAAATTCCATCAATTTCCAGCTAAAGTATTTTACGGTCATCGTGCTATTAAATCTGGCAACTGGCAAGAGAGACACCAGAATGGAGGCAGACCATTGACATCAGAATTAAAACATATCACTGACCAATCAGACGTGTGCATGGAATCACAACCAATCAAGCATCATTTAGCTTCCTTCAAAAAAGCTGTGTCCAAAATCACTTCTTTATTACTCCTATATAGTGCACTAAGTAGCATTCACTACAAGGGATGAATGAACAAGTGAGTGATTTTGCACACATCCAATCAAACATTTATTTAGGTTTTTATTTGCATTTTATTGAGAAATACATGAAAATAAAAATGCCTACAATTCTTCGAAATAAATTACATTTTAATTTTGCTAGTTTTATTAGCCATTATTTGTATTTAGCCCAAAATACATTTTGAGAACTTGATAACACTTAAAGCCTTTGTATAATGCATTATATAGAAATTTGTGGTGTAAACTGTAATGCTTTATATATTTTCATAAATAAGAGTTAAAACACCTTGTTTCATCTGATATTGGTTATTTGTTGTGTGCTTTAACAATGAATAGACACGTATAAAATGTATTATAACTGTGGTTACAATTATTCTTGATTTCACAGAATGCACTACAAGGCTTCAAGTAAAGTGTTACCAACAAACTTGTAGACAAAAGATGTGAAAATATAATAAGCACAATTTTGGCTATTGTGTACCATGTAAAATGCCTTTCATACCATGTAAACGTATAACAACAAAACAACCTACCAAAAGAAAAAGACATGGCATACAAAGCTACTCTAACTGTTTAAGTGACACACCTATCTACAGTAATGTGTGGTTGACTCAGTACCACTAATATACTATTAATTGCTGAGATCTAAACAGGGATGTAACTCTAACCTCTAGGTGACAAGCTCAAATGATATGTTAACATCAGCCACCAGCTATGCTACCTAAGGTTACCATTTAACCGAGAAGCAGAAAGTGACACTGTCTTCCCTTACAGAGCCTCCAGACAGTATTCAGAGATTGAGCTGTCACTTTTCATGTGTCTTTTTTTTTCTTTCTTTCTTTTTAAACCACAGATTGATTTAAGCATGAACGCATCTGATACACTGCCAAAACCACAGTACAAACCTCAGCCTGGAGTGTAGGCATTTTTATACAATGGGGGTTGGTTAAACTTAAGCCTTTTCCCCACTACAATCTCTTATTGCAGTAATCTAAACTCATAATTAGAAGTTCTGTCCTCCTCTGCACAGTGCAGATCTGATGCTGGAATCTTCATAGAAGCATAACTAAAAGGATACCCTTGTGAAAAAGAAGTACACTTTAACATTTAAAAAGAGTACTTATTATGGAAATAATATACTTTAAAATAATATACTAAGTGCAACGGAATGTAATGTTTTAGGACACTTAACTGCATGACATTTTCACCTAAATAAAAATGTATTATAGTTTAAATTTATATTAAATGCAATTGGTTGAATTTTAGAGTGCCTTTTTTGACCCATTTAAGTAAGACTTAAGTACATCTTTATATGTAATTTCATAATCATTACTTCTATTGTCTTTGAAATATGATTACAATGTACGAAGTTAGCATAATGTCTAAAGGGGCCCATAGAAATATAGTGCTACCCAAATCACAAAAAAAAATAAAAATAACCTGTAATTTTGAAAAATAACCACTTTGTTTAGTATATGAAAGTGAATGGGAACTGACATTGTGGAGCTCTAAAATGACCAAAAATATTCCATAAAAGTGGTCCATAAGCTGTATAGTTGTTTTGAGTGAAAAACTTTTCTTGGTCAGTTCATAGAGCTCATGAAAGGAGTAGTGGTTCATAAATGACTCCGTTTTTTGAGTAGCATCTCATGAATGATTCATTCTTTGGAGTCAAGTCTTTGAAATTAATCAATCGATCCAGTTCACAAAACCAGTTTTAATTGTTAATTTACAAATCAGACTGATCTGGTTTTACTGACTCATTGATACTGTCGCAACAGTTAACAAATTACCAATGAATAATTTTGGTCACTCTAAACTATTGTATGGCTTTAGAAGACTTGAATTATAGTGTCACCTGGACCACTAGTCTGACAGCCTCTGTCCTCATTCACCTTCATTATACATGAAGATTGGCCAGGACATTCTTCCAAAATTTACATTCTGTGTTCCACAGAAAAAAAACAATACAGGTCTCAATGGCATGGGTAAAGAAGGACAGAATTATGATTTTTTTTGGGTGAGCTATACCTTTAAGCACTACATTTGGAAGACAGATTATATATTTTGATATGTAATTGGACGGAACCAACATTTCCAGCAACACACATGTGGTGTGCACTAACCTCATGAACTTCCGCCCATTAGTCTGTGTCAGCAGGCCCTACACCTTTTGAGGAACCAGGGCACCGTTTGCCATTTTTCACCTGCTTAAGAAGTGAATGACAAGTAAAGGTCTCGGCTCACAAAAACAGAGCTGCTGGTGGTCCTCTTCAAAACACCCGGAGTCACTGCGATCAATTCACATTACTGAAAATAACCCCTGCATCCATGTCTCTCATAAACTTCTCCCTCAGACAACAACTCCACCCCCCACCACCCAACCATATTCCAGCTCCCCCCAGAGCTCTGTGACACCAGCAGGTGCTCTTTGTCATTGGACCTGCGGCACATGCTCGCAGACTCCAGAATAGCAGCCGAAGGGCCCCATCACTCGTCCTTCAGTGCCCCCTCTTTTGTTTCACACTGTAGCTTCGGCTCAATGCCATTTTTGTTCTCACATGTCAAAAGTTCACTATGAAATATGGCTCTCTGGAATATTCATTTTAAGTCCCATAAGAGGAACGCACTCAAACGCACATTCAACTGTTTTTATTCTTTCTAAGGACTCTTTGATAAACCTCAGCTAAGAGGAAATAATATGATATTGTAATATGAGAAAGCCCTCCCGAGCTTTACATATGTCATGTACATAACATAAGGGGAAAAAAACAACACTTTTTTCAGACTTATGCCTTACAGGTCATGGAGATAAATCTACTCGGGCCTCATTTCTAATGGTGCTGTGAATGGCAGACATCAGTGCAGTTCGTGTGAGAACATGTTGCACATTAATGCCATCTGTAACTCAAACCAATACTTCTTATCACAGATGCAAAGCACGCAAAAGAGAGAAACACATGCCAGGGAGCTTTGAGATGTCATACATGCAGATTAAAATAGGGAAACAATGTTAACAAGTATGTTCGCAATGTTCACAAGTATGCTCTGCTATTTCCTGTTTGTATTCTGTATTTTAAGTGTTTTCTGTAAAACTTTAAATAGCAGTGTCCATATTACAAATAATGCATAAATACATTTAATCTGGGGTGTCCAAACATCCTCTTTTTTTCTGGACTTGTCCTGACCGAGACTTTTAATACATTGTACGTACTGTATGCGTATTTGCATGCTTTGTTATTTCTCACACCACGATTGGTCCATTATGTGCAATGCCTGCATGCTAGTGGTCAAAATACTTTTCAGTCATTACCCTCTCTAAGTATGAAATCAATAGAAAAACAAAGCCAAACCCTGGACATTTTAGGCAATTTAGAAATTTCGGCCGGGATTGTCTCCTTTTCAAATTATTCCAAACCCATAAGACCTTCATTCATCTTCAGAACACAAATTAAGATATTTTTGATGAAATCCGAGAGCTTTCTGACCCTGCATAGACAGCAATGTCACTGCCACTTTCAAGGCCCAGAAAGGTAGTAAAGTCATTGTTAAAATAGTCCATGTGACATCAGTGGTTCTATCTGAATTTTATGAAGTTAAGAGAAAACTATTTGTGCACAAAAATAACACATTTATTCAACAATTTCTTCTCTTCCGTGTCAGTCTTCGACGTGCATTTACAACAGTACCACGATGCATGCACCAAACTGCGCAGAATTTAAATTTTTTTGGGTGAACTATCCCTTTAAATTAGAGCCCTGCACGGGCCTCAAATCTAGGCCCTAGCCCAGCCCTGGTCCGAGACGCTCAGGCCCTAGCCCGGTCCTTGTCTGACAGCTTATCAGAATTCTCAGCTCGAGCCAGTCTTCCAACCCCCCGACATGGAGGCGCCAGTGCGATCACTTGCATTGGAAACATCTTAAAATACATTGTCATTTTTGCTCATAAAGGTAAAAGAAATGCATCATTCGGAACTGCAAAGGGTCTACTTTTATTTGTGTGCACTCACAATATCAACAAAATGTTGTGCTTTTGTAAAATAAAGAAAATAAACAGGATGCGCTTTCTGCAGTGGCGGTCTTGAGCAGGAGCGCTTCACAATGATGAACCGAAACTCAGCGAATAATTGCCTCACAGACTTGAGAAATATATCTATAGAATGCTTTGAATTACTACTTTAAAACGAAATAATTCAAATCGAAAACAAAAATTATTTCATTATAAAATCCGTAAATATGCATTTCTCTCTAAAGGTGCGTCCAGTGAGGAGATGGCGAGTCAGGAACATCAACTTCATCTTTGCGACACTGACTCAGAAAACACTAGTTTATTAATAAATAATTCAAATATCTCCTTATTATTTCCCCTCGACACATTCATAGTAATTATTTTTGCCGGTGCTTTGCGGCAAGCTTTAGCTTATTGCGTGCATTTGAATGAAGAACTCTTCCTTCCAGCTGTGCTGAAGGCACTCGCTCTTGCTGCTGCTGGCAGGGGCAAGCCGCTCTTGACAGTTGCAGTAGCTTGATCACGAATGATTCGCGTGAACATCAGGGATCGGCGCATTCCCTTCAAAACGAAAGTAACGTTAATCCTCTGCGTATTCAGCGGCTCAGATATCGGGAGTAAATGATGACTGCTATGTTCATTATTACATCCAACAACAAAACCAGAGTCAACACAATGGCAGACTGATGACAGCTCACTCAGGGCGGGTCTAAGGTAAGACGGCCTTGTCAATCAACTATCGTGGGAGGGGCCTGTGCAGGTCTATGTCATTCTGACAGGAATCTCAGAACAGCCCGATTTGAGAAAGGGGATTTTAAAATAGGGATTTAAAAAAAAAACAACACTGGGTGGATTTTTATTATTATAGGATGGATGTTTACACACACTTCCAACACACATTTATGTTCAAACAACAACAAAAGTGAATTTTGCATCCGATGACCCCTTTAAATACAGAATTTAGAAGTCATGCTAAAGCCTTACATGTTACATACAGTATTTTGTTTTAACCATACAGTTAATATCCTCATTAGGGCTGCAACAACTAATCGATTAAATCGATTATTATCGATTATGAAAATCATCGACAACGATTCTCCGCTTACCCCACCTTTAAAGGTCAACATGCATTGCGAGTATTTTATGAGAGTAGGAACTGTAAGGGGATAACAGTGTGTAATTGTCTGAATATAAATATCAGACGCTTCATAACCGCCTATTACAGGATAAAGAAATGACAGGAAGACGTGACTGTGATCAAAGTGAACGTGTTCCTGCAGAACATTACTCTTACCTATTGGTTACAACTGAGTTTGTGATTTTATTCGTCTTTATCATCTTTATTATTTTAATTTTTAATGCAGAGATTTAAACTATATTCACTATATACAATGCTTAAATTTATTAAAACAAATTGATGTTCCATGTGCCACTGCTGCTCTAAATGTACAGTACTGGTGATTACCAAAAATAGTGGAGGAAACCGAATGAGATGCTGCGGGAGAGTTATGTGATCCAAGCTGCCCAAAACAGAAATCTTTATTTTAAGCTTTAAGCTAATGCATTAGCGTAATGGCTTGCCCTGGCGCTTTGGCAGATGATGCGTGTGCGTCCTCAGCGCAAAACTTTCAGTTTATGGTCATATCCTTATGTATAAATGTCACAGATTCACGCGAGCATTTCCATTTTTGCATAAAGGTCCGTCCTGACAGTCTGTGTTAAGTTTTAATCTTTACTGAATGAGCGGCGGGCACGTGCACGCGCGTCAGACAGACGGAAAAGAGAGACAATTAATAATCGCCGCAAAAACATTCATTGTGCTGAAATATCTGTTGTTGAAAGTTTGAATAAATACTATTTAGTTGTTTAAGTTTATTTGCCCAATAAATGACTAACATTTTTTTATTTAAATAATTTTTTGACAGATTCCTAAAATGTGTTTTCTCTTTATTATGGCAGGTGGTCTAATAAACTGTTAAGCACTGTATGTTTTCATAGCATTCAGTTGGCACATTTGTTTGAAGGACATTGGCCAGAATGTGGAATAGTGTGTTTTTTTGTCAATAACATTAAAAAAAAAAGAGAATTTTTAATCGGATTAATCGAAAAAATAATCGACCAACTAATCGATTATCAAAATAATCGTTAGTTGCAGCCCTAATCCTCATGTGTTTTTTTTTCCTCTTCTGCTGCTTCTACTTTGCCCTCTGATTTAATTTGTTTTGTTGGTTTGCTGTTCTCCTTGGAGAGCGCTTGTTCCAACACACACGCAAAACTAGGTGTTCTTGTAGAACAAGGGCATGAACATGGACTCCCATTCACCTTGTGTTTCAGTGCTATTTCTCTCACCCATAGTGGCCCCTAAAAATCAATAGAAGTTCAGGATCTAACTGTGTCTGGGGCACAGATGTACACAATTGTGTGTACAAGTTCAGCTGAGGACAAGCAGCCACAGAGGATTCGTCCGCAGCCATATTATTTCCTACGTGACAACTGTACAGAGAGCGAGTGAGTGATTTGCTCACTCGGAGAGTAGGAAATGAGAAATTTTATGGCATCTGGAAACCAACACCATTCTTTCCTCCCTCTCCATCCATGTCACTTCCATTTATTTACACCTCTTACAGACGGGCTTTCACATCCACACTACAAAGTCTATGTAGCCACGAAATAGAGTCTGACACTTTGGTATTTGCATGCTCCTTTCTAAACACCACCACGGCCGACATCAGCATTCATGAATAATTGCGCAGAATGTATACCCTTGGTTAGCGGTGGGCGGACATGGGAACAGAGCGTGTAGCCACCTCTTTGATGTGGAATTGTAACCGCATAGAGCAAGAGCTCGCAGACTAACAAGCACTCGCAGCCTAATGTGTATGTCACAGAGGGAGGGAGTCGCAGCGCAGGGCACATTCATCAAAGAGAAGCTGAGCTGATGGAACCTAAGTGCAGTGTCATCACAAGGAAAAGGCTTGATAATCACTCATGTTGGAGTGGGATCTGCACAGGCCAGGGGAAATCAATAGTAGTTCACTGGACAGCAGCCTAGACAAAACAATCCAGAAGGTGTGTCACATACCACTCCTGATGTCAATCAGTATATTGTGAACACTATAATTCGGCCACTGGTAAGAGCCTTGACCTACTAAATACTGGGACACTGATGGTTCAATTACCTACATTGTGATTGTGAGGTCGAATGTTAAAACGTAGCTGATATCTACCAACAAAAGTGCTGTATAGCACGCTATATTTGTTTATCATGCATCTTTGCTGAAATTACAATGCCAATATGCTCAAAATATAATTATAAATAAATTGTACAATTTATAATTTAATCGTATCATTTAATTCATCATTAACTTATAATAAAAAACGTTATCATTTTCAATTGTAAAAATAAATTATTTGTTCATTAAATATAATCTATGATTAATATAAACATTATACATTAAATAGACAATACAGACAGTTACTATAGATGATAATTAATTTAAATGATAAAAATACAAAATATTAGTTTATTAAACTCATACTAATGTACCATTAATACTAAAAAGAATGAATGAATGAATGAATGAATAGAAATACAGACGTACAGATGGATGGATGGATAGAAAGACAGACAGATATGAATGTCTCAAAATTTCTAATCTACTTCCATACATTCCAATTTGCTACTCTGTATCCTGTCTAGTACCTCAGTTATTTAAATAGTTTATAATAATTAAATAAAAGTCATACTAATATACAATTAGTATTAAAAAAAAACGTATAGATTAGCTACAATAATTGGCTGTACAATCATTCAGTACTTATATTTGTGGAGCTCTGATGACTACAAAGACAACATTTCCAGGAAGTGAATATAATAAGCCGCCAATGCTAATTGATTTTTATGGTGCATTCATTCTCATTTCGATTTTGTCAATGGAACAGCCCTATCTTGTTCCCTGGGTAGTGCACTTACTACTAAACTAGGTAGTACTAGGGAATGGACTGAGACGCACCCACAGGCCTCACAGTCCATCAGTCCAGATGAACCCTGCCCACTAAACTAAATTCAAGATGAAATAAAAGCATTACACACACTCAATAAAAGGGTGTTGTTAAGCCCAACATAATCCAGGAGTTTGTTTGTTAAGGTTAATTTGAAATTGACATGCAGCTGTGGGAAATCCCTTTTTAAATGTTATGTGAACACCAAGCAAACACTTCCAATAATGGGAAACCTACATGGTCTTAGAAATGGTAAAAAAAAATAAATAAAAAATAACAGATCTAACACATTTAATCATCCATTTAACAAAACACTCTCTTTTTCAAGATGCATGATACGGAATACTTTTTTTTTCCCTCTTGGCCACATCCAGCTGAACTCCAGAACGTTTTCTGGTTCTGTCTCTTCAAACATTTTTAAAAGAACCATCAATCTTTTTTTTCAGGAAAAGACTTTGTTTTGGTCATTCAGAATTCTTGTCTTGAAAGAGAGCTGTGACTCAAGTGGACTGTACGATTACAAATCTCTCTGAGCAGTACATGCTTAACTACAGCAATGGGAAAAGGTGGAGAGGGTCTCTCCATTCTAAGTTGTGGTTGACCTCATTCGATTTTGGCTCTCACTTGAAGAAAATAGCTTTCATCTTTTCTCGCTATGGCTCTGTGCTTTTAGAGGCAAAAAGGGAGGCAAACAAAACCAACCTGGCGACCAATTGCAGCTTCTCAAGTTGTCCGTCTTAAGACTATTCAACCGAGTCTAAAGAATTTTATTCTGTTTAATGCTGCTATTGAATTTATGTATTTGCTATTGTCTTAATATACAAAGTTCCCAAATTACCCTGTCTCTACAGTACATTCACTACATAGACTTAATCTACCAGTTTTTTTATACCAGTTTTTAAAATCTACTTTTATATATGTCCACTTTATTCATATCAGTAATATAATATATAACAAGGATTAATGTTTAATTACAAGCATCTTACAAATTAATTGCATGTTGTTCATCACTAAGTACTGACTGAGTAAATGTTTCACAGAATCAACATTAAAATGTGTCCATATGTTTAGTATAGCATGCTGTTAATGATTCTGCATTTTATTTTTCCACATATGAATTCAACAGCTGATTCTTCTCTAAAACTGAATAATTCATTAAACGTTTCTCCAAGAACCGATCGTCTTTACGTGCCATAACAGAGAAATCATTCAAAGTAGGCCTGTCATGAGATGACACTTTGCACTTCCAATGGGAAACTGCTGTTGTGTGTCCCGTGTTGGCTGAAGACATGACAAAATGCTGAATTGAGAGGAAAAATGGGGAAGGGGGAAAACGGATCAATACTGCTCGGGAAATAAGGTAGAAAAGGTTATTTACTTGACATTGATCCGTTGCCTCGGCAGCAGAGCCGGTCCAGCGTCTCTTTTGTTAACCTTTAAGCCTGAGTGTACTCACAAACAATAGGGGAGTCCACTAACAGGTGTAAATTATGGATCGAAGGAGGTCGCCATACCTCTGTCACTGCCTGGTGCCTGTGTACTTACAGCCCTGAAGAAATTTAAACATCAATAGGGATAATAAGGACAAATTTATCACACTCAGGTCCTGAAGTCCCACTGCCAGGTCTGCCCGGCGTCCTGAGCAAATGTTTCTCAATCTTAGCCTCAATTGATTCAGACATTCTTTTTCCCCTCAAGGATGATCAATTGTGAAACAGCGCATTTCCTTTCACTCATTGTGCATGGCTCTTTGTCAGGGGGAAAATACAGACTGCTAATTTGTTTTCTTTCTTTTTACAACGTGAATGCCTTAATCATTTTAAAATAAGGATGCAATTCATGGGATTAATCACGTGTACATAATCAGCACAAAGGGAAAATGAAAGGATTTCATTTATTTTCATAAATGACATCATATATCGCTCTTTGTGTATGGTAAAGGTAAGATTGTAAGATTGTAATATTAAACACATGATTTGAAGGTAAGTGTGTACTATAGTCAAATATGGAGAAAACAATGCTGCTTCACATATACTAAATATATATAAACATAACATATTTTTCTTAAATATATATACATGCACGTGACTGTATTTATATATACATAATAAATATACACGGTAAACACACATATATTATGTAAACAAAAACCTTTATTTTGGTTGCGATTAATCATTTGACAGCACTAATAGATAGATAGATAGATAGATAGATAGATAGATAGATAGATGGCGTGTACTATAGTCAACAATGGAGAAAACAATGCTGCTTCACATATTAAAAATATTGCAAAGTGGACATCAAATAGACCGGGACAAAAAAGAATAAAATACACACAAACACACACACACACACACACACACACACACACACACACATATATATATATATATATATATATATAGCATTAGTTAATTATTATGGTATTAGTTAATTACTATAACATGTTCTTTTTTCTTTCTTTTTTTTTTTAGGAGGCAGAAATGTTCTTAGAAAACAGAGAGACATTTTAGAGTGGAACAAATACAAATCTTTATTGAGTAATTCTTTAATTTACCAGCTAAATATGTTTAATTTTAGAAACTAATTTCTCTCTAATCATTTTTAGTGTGAATTCCTGGTTTATTGAACCATTAACAGTGCTTTCATATCTAAATAGTCATTTCCATTTTCAAAGCAAGCCTCAGGCTAAAACACAGCTGAATCAGTCAGAGCTAAATCGAAATTTTGATCAATCTCAGACCACATAACATGCTAATGTTAGCCATTGAGAACATCATACTAATCCAAGCAAAGGGCATTGGGTTACCTTTATAAAAACACCAAGACATGCCGACAACGGATATTCCTGGCAAGCCCTCCCAAGCCAAGGGTGCTGTAACTCTAACCCGGCTGTTACTAACTATTGGCTGAACGTCTTGCTTGGATCCTTCCCAGCCTTCATCTTCCAACATCCATCATGTTCTTTTTTTGTGAGGGAAGATGGCACAGACCTGACGCATTGGGTGAGAGACTATTTGTCCTTCCATATGCTGGACCTTGTAAGCCGCTGTATGCTATCCTGCCAAATTTTGTCCCGTGCCAGCGAAGGACACATGTTTTTACAACACCAAGTTTGGCAACCGGTCAAACGGCAGACCTGCGATTTAGGGCTTTCCAAGGTTCAGCATGGCTGCACGGGTCATTGGGAGAGATTTTAAAAACGTTCACGAAACACACCTGGAAGTGCACATAAAATGCTCTTTGAAGGAAAAAAATAAACAATGAAGTTTTAAAGGGGTCATATGATGCCCATTTTTCACAAGTTGATATGATCCCCCGCCCCTCTCTTCCGAGCTGCTCTCAGAGAGACTGTTTACTTTCACCGGATTCATCGTGAAACTTGCTAATTAGCACATTATTAGGAAAGGCAATTTGCAAAGATTCATAAAAAAAACCTTATACTCACTGCTTCTGTAGGTGAAGCTGGATCATGAATGATTTGCGCAAACATAAATGGGTAGATCGGGGGCGCATTCCCTTCAGAAACAAACGTAATCCACTGCGTCTTCAGCGGCTCAGATGTCGGGAGTAAATGACGACTGCTATGTTCATTACTACACCAACAACAAAGCACCTCAATCGCTTAGGTGTCAT
>NW_015542406.1:526342-526612 GCF_001515605.1 Sinocyclocheilus anshuiensis | reverse complement strand
GATCTTCAAGTTGAACACACCTCTTTACTCTCGCGTGTCACGTGACCGAGTGTAATCGCAGCCTCTGCGATTGAAAAATCGCATTTTCTCATATCACGATATTATCGCAAATGCAATTAATCGTTCAGCCCTAGTGGGAGCGGCCTTTGTCCGTGTGACGTCACACAGACAGGCATCTGAGATAGGCTCGATTTAAGAAAGGGGTAAAGATTTTAGTAGATTAACAAAAAACACACTGGGTGGATTTTTATCATTATAGGGTGGTTGTGT